>NW_022631778.1:0-28687 GCF_010015895.1 Lontra canadensis
GTTATTGCCAAGATTAGATAAATTAACATATAAACTACTTTTTTTTTAATTTAGTAGAATTTCACTTTTACTTTAAAAGGAGTCTGTCTGACATGACTCATGCACCAAATATCTCTTCTAACTGAGATTTCCTAATTGTCTGCCATTGCTAACTTCATTCTTTATGGTCCTTCATTTCTCTCCCTTGCAGTTTGCATCCTCAGCCTTTCGATAGTAAGTTCCACATGGCAGAGGCTGCCATGTGTTCACTCAAACCCCATGTCCTCTCCCTGCTGGGCAGACACCTACTGCATTTCCCAGCCTTACCAGTTTGGGTGGCCATGCTGGCCAACAGCATTTGGGCAGAAGGGATGTACCTAACTTTTAGGCAGGGCCTGTGCACACCTCTCATGAGATCCTCTAAAACCTTTTTTCCCATTAACCAGCCATACGCAGAGGATTCAGAGGGGATTGTGGTCCCCAGGAGGGCAAAGTTATAGAAGGGGCCTGGCTCCCTGAATGACCCTATGGAATTCCACCTGCCAATCAGGAATATCCTCATTGATTTTTGTTGAGAAATTAACTTCTATGTGATTCAACCTGTGAGGTTTCAGAGTTTACTTGCCACATCATTGTCTTAGCCAATATACTGCATAGGGTAGAGAGTATGTCTGCCCTGTTCTTCAGTACCAGATCAGTGTCTGGCATGTGGTAGACACCTAACAGATATATATTGCGTCAATTAATGGATATATATGTACAACTTCTATCACTTATTTCTCCCTCATCTTAAAGGAAGAGGTCTCCTTCTCTTGTGTAAAATAAATCCTTTCTTAATTCCCCAAGTATTTATCTTCTAGAACCAAGGCTTCTCAAACTTTGCTATGCCTATGATCTACCTGGGGTCAGTAAAAATGCAGAGTCAGATCCAGTGGGTTTGGGGTGGGGCCTGAGATTCCAAATTTCTAGCAAGCTTCCAGGTGATGCTAGTGCTTCTCCTTGGGTCCACACTGAGCAGCAGGGTTCTAGACAAGACTTGTTATGATGAGCACTGGGTGTTGTATGGAATTGTTAAATCACTACACTGTGCACCTGAAGCTAAGATAACACTGTTAACTGTATTGGAATTAAAATTAAAACTTAGTTTAAAAAATGCTGTTATAGATCTTTGCTTCATCAACTTTCATCTCTTTTGTCTGTGTTTCGACTTCTCCTTTTCTTAGGGAGTTTCTGTAAGATGCATGTCCCTTATTTGTTTTTAAACATTTATATAGCACCTACAGTGTGCCTGGCACTATCCTCTATGCTTCCCATATATCAAGTCACTTGTTCCTCACACAAAGTCCATCTTTAACTTTCAGATGTTGTAAACAGAGGACAGTTGCTTGCCCAAGGGCCCTAAGGCAGGAAGTGGTAGAGTCAAAATTCCAGCTTGGGCAGTGTGGCTCCAGAATCCTTGTGCCCAACTCTTAGTCCAAGTTGCCTTCTGTCCTTGGTATCTTCACACCTTCTTGAAAACTGGGCAGCTCAATGAAGTCAGTTTGTCAACTTCTTCCAGGACCCTCTGAGGTCTTCTTTTGACACCTGGTCGTATCATCTCAGCTGCTTTGCATGGGTGCAAACTTACTGAGTTCTGTTAGCATTGAGTGCAACTGCTTTAGAGTTCATGTTAATATCATCACCATAATCAGTCGAAAAACGGAAAAACAGATTTCACTTATTGCTGTGTCTATTTAATGTCAAATAAGTAATTGCAATTCAGCAAGTTCCTAGGATGCATTCATTATGAGTGAAGCTGTCTGCTAAATGCTGGGAAGAATGCAAAGAGAAGTAAAACACCATTTCTGCCTTTAAGAAACCTATAATCCCATTAGGAAGACAGATATCTGTACAAAAAATTGTTTTTGGTATTAGGCAGAATATTTTTACTTTACACAAGAAAGAAAAATAATGCTGTGGGAGGTAAGGGGAAAAGAGTGAGCAGAAGCACAGATGGTGGAAAGTGAGACTGTGTTTGGGGGATGAGGTAGGTATCCAGGATGCTTGCAGCAGAAGGCAGGTGTCTGAGGAGGAGAAGGCTGTGGTGGTTGTGCCTGGGAAGGCTCGTGGTTTGGGACCAGATATGGGAAGATCTACCTGCTAACCAATGTGGAATTTATTATGCAGGCAATGGGTAAGCAATGTCAGTTTTGTTTTTTTTTTTTTTTAATTAGTGGTTGACATAGGGAGAATTGTGCGTAAGGAGGTTTTTTTTTTTTATGTTGGTTTGTTTTTTGTCGTCCGTCCTCCTCCTCCTCCTCCTCCTCGTCGTCCTCCTCCTCCTCCTCCTCCTCCTCCTTCTTCTTCTTCTTCTTCTTTCTTGCAAGAGAAAAGACATTTTTACTCATGTACTTAGGTGGTTGTTCACAGGAAAGATGTCACCCAAGGAGGCAGTTAGAATTTGGGTTTTTTATACTATCTTAATAGAGGGGAGGGGAAGAAGGGCACTTAAGGGAAAACAAATGACTTTTAGGAAAGATAAATGGGCCCTTTGGAGAAGAGATGGGAGATAGGATAGTTCTGTGACAATGTCTGTTAAGGTAATTCCTTATCCCGGTGCCAGCTTCTTGTCTGCAGTGACAGAAGTTCCTGATTTTGAAACTGCTGGGGAGGCGGTTTGTGACAGATGAGTTCTTTTGATGGCTCTGCTTTTAGGCAGATAAGGAGAATTCAGAAAAACCGAAATATCCAGTGGTATATTCTGGATCCCTTCATTTCCAAAGAACACTGCTCTCTAGAAGGGAAGTTAATGGGGATAAGCCTTCTGACGTAGTTTGATTGTGGATTAGAATGGAAAGAGCTTGTTATTGAGGGGAACATCATATTTATGGGACATCTGTATTGCTTTAAATATTCTCACATGATAGATAATTAAATTAATCAAACAATTACATAAGTTATAATAACATTTATGATACATAATTAAATAATTAATAAAATTCTCACAATATCCCAAGAGGTAAATCCTAATATCTCTGTTTTACAGGTGAGCAAACCAGGGAGATATTGGTTACTTGCATAATATGCCCAAGATAACACAACCAGTAGGTATTTTTTTTTATGTTTTTTTAAAGATTTTATTTATTAGACAGAAAGAGATACACTGAGAGAGGGAACACAAGCTGGGGGAGTGGGAGAAGGAGAAGCAGGCTTCCCATGGAACAGGGAGTCCAATGTTCGGTTCCATCGCAAGACCCTGGGATCATGACCAGAGCTGAAGGCAGATGCTTAGGGACTTAGTCACCCAGGCATCCCTAAATTGTTTTATTTATTAAAAAAATAACTTAAGGACAATCTTATTTTTACACATTTTTATTAAAAAAATCAGTTCAAAGTAAAGTAGTTTAGAGAATTGCAACTTAGACACTGAAAATTCATAAGTCACAGATACTAAATAGTGCAGTTGTTGCTTTCGGTTCCAAGGGAAGATGGCTGTGAAACAATCTGTCACTCTCTGTGATTTTGCCATTGTCCCAGGTTATGACTCTGCGAAAGATCTGCAGGACAAAAGGTGGACCGTAGCCAGAAGACAATTCCCGCCCCCCACCCTCACAGTGTTCTGTAGACTAGGAGAGGTGACACAGCTTGATGGTACCTACAGTAAAGGAAATTTCAGTAACTGAGGTGTCTGAATCCATTCAAAGTTCTTTTTTTTTTGTTTTTTTTTTAATTTTTTTTTTCAACATAACAGTATTTCTTGTTTTTGCACCACACCCAGTGTTCCATGCAATCTGTGCTCTCTCCAATACCCACCACCTGGTTTCCCCAACCTCCCACCCCCCACCCCTTCAAACCCCTCAGATTGTTTTTCAGAGTCCATAGTCTCTCATGGTTCACCTCCCCTTCCAATTTCCCCCAACTCCCTTCTCCTCTCTAACTCCCCTTGTGCTCCATGCTATTTTTTATGCTCCACAAATAAGTGAAACCATATGATAATTGACTCTCTCTGCTTGACTTATTTCACTCAGCATAATCACTTCCAGTCCCGTCCATGTTGCTACAAAAGTTGGGTATTCATCCTTTCTGATGGAGGCATAATACTCCATAGTGTATATGGACCACATCTTCCTTATCCATTCGTCCATTGAAGGGCATCTTGGTTCTTTCCACAGTTTGGCGACCGTGGCCATTGCTGCTATAAACATTGGGGTACAGTTGGCCCTTCTTTTCACTACATCTGTATCTTTGGGGTAAATACCCAGTAGTGCAATTGCAGGGTCATAGGGAAGCTCTATTTTTAATTTCTTGAGGAATCGCCACACTGTTTTCCAAAGTGGCTGCACCAACTTACATTCCCACCAACAGTGTAAGAGGGTTCCCCTTTCTCCACATCCCCTCCAACACATGTTGTTTCCTGTCTTGCTAATTTTGGCCATTCTAACTGGTGTAAGGTGGTATCTCAATGTGGTTTTAATTTGAATCTCCCTGATGGCTAGTGATGATGAACATTTTTTCATGTGTCTGATAGCCATTTGGATGTCTTCATTGGAGAAATGTCTGTTCATATCTTCTGCCCATTTTTTGATATGATTGTCTGTTTTGTGTGTGTTGAGTTTGAGGAGTTCTTTATAGATCCTGGATATCAACCTTTTGTCTGTACTGTCATTTGCAAATATCTTCTCCCATTCCATGGGTTGCCTCTTTGTTTTCTTGACTGTTTCCTTTGCTGTGCAGAAGCTTTTGATTTTGATGAAGTCCCAAAAGTTTATTTTTGCTTTTGTTTCTTTTGCCTTTGGAGACATATCTTGAAAGAAGTTGCTGTGGCTGATATCGAAGAGATTACTGCCTATGTTCTCCTCTAGGATTCTGATGGATTCTTGTCTCACGTTGAGGTCTTTTATCCATTTTGAGTTTATCTTTGTGTACGGTGTAAGAGAATGGTCGAGTTTCATTCTTCTACATATAGCTGTCCAGTTTTCCCAGCACCATTTATTGAAGAGACTGCCTTTTTTCCACTGTATATGTTTTCCTGTTTTGTCGAAGATTATTCGACCATAGAGTTGAAGGTATCCAAATTGGCAATGAAGAAGTCAAACTCTCTCTCTTTGCAGATGACATGATTCTTTATATGGAAAACCCAAAAGACTCCACCCCCAAACTACTAGAACTCATACAGCAATTCAGTAATGTGGCAGGATACAAAGTCAATGTACAGAAATCAGTGGCTTTATTATACACTAACAATGAAAATACATAAAGGGAAATCAGAGAATTGATTCCATTTACTATAGCACCAAGAACCATAAGATACCTGGGAATAAACCTAACCAAAGAGGTAAAGGATCTGTACTCGAGGAACTACAGAACACTCATGAGAGAAATTGAAGAAGACACAAAAAGATGGAAGACCATTCCATGCTCTTGGATCGGAAGAATAAACATTGTTAAAATGTCTATACTGCCTAGAGCCATCTATACTTTTAATGCCATTCCGATCAAAATTCCACCAGTATTTTTCAAAGATCTGGAGCAAATAATCCAGAAATTTGTATGGAACCAGTAGAGACCCTGAATCGCTAAGGAAATGTTGAAAAACAAAAATAAAACTGGGGTCATCACATTACCTGATTTCAAGCTTTACTATAAAGCTGTGATCACCAAGACAGCATGGTACTGGCATAAAAACAGACACATAGACCAGTGGAACAGAGTAGAGAGCACAGCCAGTAGGTATTAAAGGCTAGATTCAAGCCAAGATCTGTTTGCGATTTTTCTAAAATACCTTGTTGAGAGTATATCAAGTAAACAGGGAGGAAAATTCCGTATGTACATGCCTTGATCCTGTGGATGGAAAACAGAGGGCACGTGCAGAGAAAGATTTTAAAATATTTATTGGATTTATGTGAGAAAGTTAAGACATGAGTGACTTTTTTTTTTTCTCTTTATGTGATTTCAGTTAATGTAGACAATTATCTCAGTAAGTCATAGTAAATACCTATTCATTTCAGATGAAAAGTGCTTTGGGGATGAAGATTTAAACATTTTAAAATCTTCACTATGAACTCATAGACTGCCTACAAACTTAAAGAAAGTCTACATGTGAGGCCATTGTAAAGGTTTTATTGTCCTATTCACAGAATGTTATTAAAAACTGAATGTTTTTTTTTCTTTCAGATGAAATGAATGTGATAGATGCTCTCAAAAACTGTTATTTATTCACAGGTTTGGTTTAACAGTTATTTGCATCTTGCTAAGCTTCTGACTGTGTCACTTCTAGCACCTTATACTATTATTTAAGGGGGAAAAACAAGATGGGTAGGTAGGGTATGACTATAGGATCTCTTGAAATAAGATGCTATTGTCTTATTACAATTGCTATTATTTAACAAGCATTGAGACAATTCTCAGCACAGGAAAAGAAGAGAGGAGGGAAATAATTTTTTCTTTCCAAGATCCAGGAGCCGCTCAATAGAGAAGCCTGTGTCTTATTCATCTTCGTAACCCCGATGTGAACTGTAGACCACAGCACATGCTAAGTGATCAAAATCACTGGCTACTGGCTACAGATGGAGAAATCAAGCCCTCACATAGCTGGAGAACTTCCCATGTCCACACAGCTAGCAAATGACAGAGGCATAGTTCAAACCCTAGTCTTTGGTTTTCGGTCCCATTATGCTTTCCACCCCACTATACCACTTGTTTAAATACATCTGTCCATTTATCTACTCAGTAAATCCCAATTGGTTGTCTTCAGTGGACCAAACGCTGTACTGTTCTCTAAGAAGAGAGAGATGAAAGTCATGGTTCTGTCTGCCTGGAATTTATAAAGCCAATGAGGAAAACAGATAATAACTGTGACACAATATGACTTGGCATGTAATTGAGTTATATATTAATAACAATAATTGGTAGCACTTAAAAAATATGGTTCAAATGCTTTTTTAAAAAAAAGATTTTATTTATTTATTTGACAGAGGGAGAGAGATCACAAGGTGGCAGAGACGCAGGCAGAGAGAGAGGGTGAAGCAGGCTCCCCGCTGAGCAGAGACCCCCCCCCCCAAGGCGGGGTTCGATCCCAGGACCCCGAGATCATGACCTGAGCTGAAGGCAGAGGCTTAACCCCCTGAGCCACCCAGAAGCCCCTCAAAATGCTTTTTAAGCCAGATTTTATTTAAGCTTCCAAACACTTTCCACAATAAAGGTACTGTTATTATCCCCATTTTACAGACCAGAAACCCTGCCAAGGTTTATAAGTCCAACAAGTACAGATTGACTATATGCATTTTTTCTGGCTTTTTCAAATATAAGATGGAGTCACATCTGCTTGCTTTTGCAGCTCTTGGTCACTGAGGTGGACATGGTATAAGCCACTAGTTCCCAAATTGTTACGTGTTAGAATCACCTGGAAAGCTTTTAAAAATCCCAGTGCTTAGGTGACAAATCACAATTCTGGGGATAGGAGCCAGACATGAGTACGTTTAAGATTTCCAGGTGATTCCAATAGACAATAAAGTTGAGAGGCACGGTTATAAACTATAAAGTGTAATAGTAATATAAGGTTTTTTTCCTTGTTCCAATCTTTTCAAAAAGCTCAGTTTCTAAAAGATCAAAATCAGAAGACACATTAAACACTCAATTTCAGTTAACCCAGCTGTCCCTTTTGCATCATCCATGGGCTTGGTACAGCATTCATTGAGTAGGTCTCTGATCAAGCAGTTATTTTCACACAGGGTGGGCATTCAAGTTTAGCTTAGGGGTTGGTTATAGAAAAAATGGTCAGTTTTTGTCAGAATGCCAAAGGCACAAGGGAAAGGGAAACTCATTCCAGGATGTGGACCCTGGGAGTCAGTTCAGGGGAACCTGCTGGAGGGAATGAATTGAGTGTTTATGGCGACCTCTGCCACCAGCAGCTGGTGTCAACAAGGCTTGAAGAGGTGGATTTGATTGTTTTTAAAAGAGGAGGTAAGGCAAAAGAAATCAATTATGTGTAGGGCAAAAAAGCAAGGAATTTGGAATTAGATCATGATTAGTATTTCAGGACTGCCATGTCCTAACTTTATGACTTTAAGCGTTTTGTTTTGTTTTGTTTTGTTTCAGCCTCTCTCATTTTAGAATAAGATTAGTATGGGGATAATACTTTCCTAATAAGATAGTTGTGAACACTAAAAGACAGGTGAAGTGGCTTATACATATTAACACTTAAAAATAGCTGTTGTTACTACTATTTGTTACAGTTCTTGCATTAAAACAACTCCATGATTTTCTCTGATCTTTACTCACATATTCAGGTCATGAACTCCATACCCAGCACAAAGAGGCAGGAGACTAATGATCTTCTGTGCCAGATTCTAATTTTTTTCAAATGTAATCTCTATGCCCAACATGGGGCTTGCATTTATGACCCCAGATCAAGAGTCATATGCTTTACTGGTTGAGCCAGCCAGGCACACCTCTCCTCCTGCCAATTCTAATTTTTAAACAGAGATAGCTATGTTTCTTTTTGTACAACATCTGAATAGATACTTCCAGGTAAATTCTGAATGGGTGCTTAGTTCTTATGACCATCTCCTTTTATTTTTTAAAGTTTTCTTGAAAAGATTCAGTGCATGGAAAGAGTAGGTATGGGATAGATCCAGAAAGGCAAGATGTTTCGTGTTGGTTGAAGAGAAATTATGAACATAAAAGCAAAGCCAGAGAATCTGTGTTTGATGGTAACCTCAGAAGAAAATGAGCCTGCAAGTGTTCCAAAGAGAAAAGGAGAGAGGAGACTTATGGGAAGAAATAATGTGAGACCACCAGCTAACTATCCATACTGGGTTTAAGAACTGGGAACACCATCTAAGATCTGCCTGTTCTGGTTAGCCTGGTTTGATGTTATAATTAGCATAAACCTCTCCTCTGACAAAGGCTGGTGGAGAAGATGGAACCCTATCTAACTGCTTGCAAGGAATATTATCCAAACTCTCCCAGATTGTTGTAACCTAAAGAGTTTACATTATGAGGTACATAGTCATCAAAAGACTCATTTAGTCACCTGGTTTTGAGTGCCACCCACCCTCCAAGAAAACTCAGCTAAGGGGGGTGATTGTTGGGATATATATGGAGTAAAAATAAAAATCTTGAGAAGAGCCAAGAATAGAAGACTCAAAAGATTCTGTGTCATGAAGATGGACCCAGGGCATCATACTAGATGTTTAAAGATGTCAGAGGCATGGACCACTAGCTAGCACTTTGTCACTAACATGATACAATCACCCTTTGTCTCCTTGTTTCTTATCATGTGTACCTGATACTTCCTTTTAAAATCATGATTTCAAGGGGACCTGGGTGGATCAGTCATTGAGCATCTGCTTTCGGCTCGGGTCATGATCCCAGGGTCCTGGGAAGGACTCCCTGCTCAGTAAGAAGCCTGCTTCCCCCTCTCCCACTCCTCTGCTTGTGTTCTCCCTCTCACTCTCTGTCAGATAAATAAAATCTTTTTAAAAAATCAAGATTTCATATATTTTAGGTCATCATGTCTTTTTCAGCTCTAGTCATATATACATTGTGACTTCTACTAATGTCTCCCAGCACTGACAGGCAGATTATGAAGAGGATGAGGAAGAGAGAAAGAGAAAGTCTTCCTAGCTCATCTCATTGCTTTGAGTCAGGTTCACAGTTACTGGATTTCCCAGATATTAGTTGCCATGGGATCAGGTATGCACTTCTGGTCCAATCAGCTGCATTCAGGAAGATAGTATTTTATAAAGTCCAATATTGCTGCTTAACCACCAGAGTCTTTGGTTAGGGGAAGCTTCCCTTTGAGAAAAATGTGAGTAGGGAAGGAAATATGACAAACACATTCAGCACTTTCCCAAGGCCTCATAATTAGATAGAAATGGAATTTGAATCCTGATGCCTGAGGTTTAAGCATAGGACACTTCATTACGCCACAGCTTCCTCTGAGGTAAAAAACTAATGAGCAACCCTTTGGTCATGTAAGTTGTTTTCCTCCCTTTCCACCCATATACATGTGTATACACTCATATGCATTCACACAAATACCTTCTCTCTCTCTTTCTCTCTCTCTCTCTCTCTCTCTCACACACACACACACACACACACACACACTCAAGGCCACGTGTTAAAACCATTCATGCCTGGACTCCCACTATCTCTGGCATAGTATAACCATGTAGATTTGTGACTTGGAGATTCTATAACTGTCCTGTTAGTGCCAAGGGAGAAGCAGTAGGTCCGATAAACTCATCCGCCCTCTTAACCAGTGGATAAGATGAGGGCCCATTAAAATTGTCATAGGAGTAATTTCTCTATAGAATATCTCAGGGTATCAGTGATTGTCCTCATACAAGTTTCGAACCATATAGAAAGAGCTCGAAAGCTTAACTGTGACCATTATGGAGACCTCTGACAACAGGCAGCATTTAGGTCTGTCGCTAACCCATGATCAACTAAATTATAAGAATGGTCATCCAATTTTTCTACATGTAGCCCTAATACTCACCCCAAATTTTCTAGGCTCATCAATGTTTTCTTCCTCAACAATGAAAAGATAGAAAAGTGAAATGTCTTTACTTCTTTCCCCAAAGCCATAATTATGAATATTTTATTTTTGACCCAAAATAAACTTGCAGGTGTGAAAAAAGATAGTAACGATCCAAAGCAATGGAAGATAGGATTTTGAGTTAGTAAATGAGCAGTTACTCCCTGACATTCCTCAAAAGAAAGACATCTTTTAGGGGTTATGAGAAATCCAATGGCTTTTGGAAAATCCTTGGCAAATGTCTAAAAATATGTTTCAAATGTTTTCAACTCAAACAAATTAAAAACATGTTTTTTTCCTGGCACTTTCTTCCTTCATTTTAAAGGATATGTGTATTTTTTCAGGGAAATTTTAGGCATGTGGTTCTAATTTTCACTGAACTCATCATGATATTGTTTCATAAGAACTATTCAATGACTTAAAAATCCTTATGAGTCTTTTTTTTAAAAATAAGCCCTTAAAAACCTTTATTCCTTAGAAATAGGAAGTCAGAGAAATCAGAGCTGAAAAAGGACAAGTAAGTCCTGCAAGGGTTTTTCCTGACAGGACAGGATCAAGTCTACTTCATTTTGTTTAAGTGAGACGTAATTCCCTGAAGTCAAGTACTTTTCTGGAAAGACTGTCCCAGCTGGTAGGGGACTTCTTTCATTATGTGTCATGGATTGGCCCTCTTTTCACACCTGAAGCCATTAGGACACTCACTGGCCTTTTAGATGATCTCCCATCAAGTCCTTGCCAATGGTGCCTCATTATTAAAGGCACACTCTTGGCCTGTTTTGCAGTTTCCATGTTGCTTGCTCTTGACTCCTATCCAGAGTCCGTTATGTATATGAGAGGTGGGATGTGCTGTCAGTACCCATCTTCCATGACATTGATTTCTGTAAGAGATTCATACCCCTTGGCACTTACATTCTATGACATTTACTTAGTTCTAGTATTCTCTGTTTTTCTTATTGCTGTTTCTGAGTTCTAGATATTTGATATGAATTCTGTTTCTAATAATATTTAGAATAAAATAACACTAGTTTGTACCAGTATTGACATATTATGGCTACATCTCCTAAAACCATGATCATTATTTTCACCCTTCTCCTTTGTAAAGAATTTATTTTTGGCAATCCAGGACAACTCCAGCATTCTCCAGCGCATTGTCTCCAAATGCCTCCACCCAGAGCGCTGCCTTGTGTACAAGAAATGCAAAACGCTTACTGTCTCCATCACTTTTTTGGCAATGAGCTTAATCCTGCCCTATGAAATGCATCTCACATCATTTCATTGTTGTCTTACACATGGGTGTACCTCCCAAGGGTGGTATAAAAATACCTCCTTTGATCACCCAAAGTACCCAGTTTGCTAATAGACATAAAGCTAAGGACTCAATCACTATTAATCAAATGAATGGATAAACATTATTCTCTGCAGAATTTTGGAAGCCACAGTAATATGGATATTGGAGTCAGGTAGATCTGGATTCAAATTCCCTCTCAACTGTTGAGCTCATCTATGTTATTTCCCAAAGCCTCAGTTTCTCCATCTAAAAATGGAGCTATTTATAAATGGGAACAGTAATAGTTACAAGAATGACACACTTAATGTGCCCTTGTCTAGAAACTCAAGATGTACTAATTCATCTAATCTTCAGGAAAACCTTATAAGTTAGATACTGTTCTTATCCTCATTTTTCAGATAAATTAAGTCACAGAGCAAGTAAATGACTTGAGCAAAGCTCCTTCACAGACTTTATACAAGGATTTAATAAGGCAACATGTCACCACAGCGCCTGACACACTGTAGTTGTCAATGGATGTCAGTTCTTGTTCTTCATCTTGCCCATCCAATCCATTCACGAAGGTCAGGGGGCTTGTAGAGATCAAATAAAACAATTGAGACAGGATTTTGAAAAGAAAAGAATTTTGTATTTAAATTAACTAAAATTATTAACACTACTACTCATCAATCTGACATCAGACCTATAATCGAGAAACTCTAGTTTCATAATAGGATGAAGACTGCAAAATGCATTTTTTGGTAAAGATTTTATTCATTTTTTTTTTACAGAGAGAGATCACAAGTAGGCAGAGAGGCAGGGAGAGAAGGGTGGGGAGAGCAGGCTAAGATGCGGGGCTCAATCCCAGGACCCTGAGATCATGACCTGAGCCAAAGGCAGAGGCTTAAGCCACTGAGTCACCCAGGCACCCCTGCAAAATACATTTTTGAAATAAAATTCAAATTTATGACTTCACAGTTTCTACTCATAATGCTTAAGAGCCACTTTTTTTTTTAAATAAAAAAATTACTTATCTAGTGCCTTCTGAATGGACTTGGCATTGTGGGATCTAAAATGGATTAATTTTTCTTGTCCTGTGGCATTGAAAATTTGAAGGAAAAAGTCAAACAAAGTTCTTAGGTTCACCATGAAATCAACATGCGCAATCATTCTTTTCAAAGTGTTTGTACTTGAGGTTTGAAGGAGACAGGTCCAAGAGATGGGGAGATAAAGGTCTTTACTTGACACAAGGCTAATCTTAGCACTGTTTTAGCATATTTTTGTCTTATAAGCAAATTCATAATTACTTTGTGTTTCAGCTCTTTTTAAGTCAAGTCATCTGTATGTCGTAAAGTAACTTTGAACTAAATTCACATTTTATCTCTCCCTGTCTTTCCATGTGTATTTCATTTCCTTTAACCACTGGTTTTAAAATCCCTTTGCCTAAAGCTTTCACGTTTGTTTGGGGAGACCTTCCCACACACACCCTCTAACTTGTCTTCTAGGCAGGGCTCTGTCCCCAGTGACTTGAACAGTGACTGGTGATTAATACAAGTTAGAAGATTCATCTCCAAAATATTCAATTCTTTGCAACAATGTATCCATTGTCCTTCTGGTGGTACAGGCTTCATGAGCTTGTGTGTCTTACTCTGTGTGCCTTTACTACTCCTCTTTTCCCCTCTCTTTGCAGAAGACAGGAGGTGAGTTTAATGGCCCCAGGAGAGGACAGAAGGAAAAGCATTAAGGCGGAAAGGAAGCAGAAAGAAAGGAACACAGAAACATGCAGAGAGGGCCTTGTCTCCTTCCCAGGATGCTGAAAACTTCTGGTCTGTTACCAGCATATCTGTGGAGATAGCAATAAACAAACAACAGCAGCCAGAAAAATTGCCCCTCCAAACAAAAACCAAACAAAACAAATCCCAAAGTTTGACCAACACAGATATCAAACAAGTTGGGAGATTTTTAGAAAACTCAAAAGTTTTCTACTGTTCAGTGGCCCCTGGGATTTGATTACTGGTTAGTTCTCATTTTTTATTTTCATTTAAAACAGTCTTTTCTTAGAGGACGAAATCATGGCTTACATTTCTTTCTTTGTAATGTTGGGGCCTGGTACACAGTTGGCTTTCATTAAATGCTTATTTGTTAAATGAACAAGTAAACTTTCTTTCTGCACAAGAAAAGTTATTGACAGTTATGGGAAGAACCGAAACCAATATCTAGAAAACAAACTCTTTTTCCATTGGTTCTAAGCACAGAATCCTTATACTATCTCCACGATACTGAAGAACATGTATAAATAATCAAATATTGACTTTTATTTATATCAAGCATAAAAATACATATTTGATCCCTCAAATAAAATTGGAAATAAAGAAACTTCTCAAAATCAAGAAGAAGAGAAAGAGAAATGAAACAGTGGAAGGCCCAAGAGAAAAAGCTGTTGTTTATAGAGAAATATTAACCTTACACTATACATCTTTCATACTAATTATTTGGCAAATAGGTATAAATCACCTTGTGGTCCTTTTCATATCAGTATCTTCTTATCTAGCTCTTCATATATTTGTTATTTTCTTTCCAACTTTATCGTAAGCTCCTGAGAGCAGAGTCTATTAAATGTTTTACCACACACATAGCACTTTTTGTATACATTGTGTGTGTGATGCTGTATGTTTCTGTGTATATGGGTACAGAGATACTTTTTTAAAGTCACATTTTAGGAAAGGTGGACACCAGAAGGAAAAACCAAGCACCAATGATGCCGGTGGTATAATCTTCAGGTGGCATAATCACGTATACAAATTGATGGTATTTACTTGCATGTTC
Source organism: Lontra canadensis (assembly GCF_010015895.1). Lineage (NCBI taxonomy): Eukaryota > Metazoa > Chordata > Mammalia > Carnivora > Mustelidae > Lontra > Lontra canadensis. Next base: position 14,595 of record NW_022631778.1, read on the forward strand.
ATACATATTCATGGTGCTTTATGTCTTAACCGCCCCTATATAACTGGCCTTCTATGGAAATTTGTCCATTTGCTGATGGGTACATCATTCTACAAATGATTGGTCCTGTGTCCAATTTTAGAGATAGATTTAGTGCATTCAAAATCAACTATAGTGCTAGTATACTTTTTTTTTTTAATAAAGATTTTCATTTATTAGAGAGGGAGCTCAAGTAGGGGAGCAGCAGGCAGAGGGAGAGGGAGAGAAGCAGACTCCTCGATGAGCAGAGAGCCCGATGTGAAGCTTGATCCCAGGACCCTGGCATCATGACCTGAGCCAAAGGAAGACGCTTAACCCACTGAGCCACTCAGGAGCCCTGTGTCAGTATACTTTGAAAGACAATTTCAATGCCTTTTGGAGGCACTTATTATCTGAGTCTTTCCTACTGGCAACGGTATGTAGATGATCTTTTGTATCTGGGCACTAGCTTTTGACTCAGAGTTGAGGCTATTGAAATCAAAATTTGCTTAACATCCAGTGTTTACTCTCAAATTGATCATTATTGTGTTTCACATCATCCAAGATAACCATTTATCTTTGAATGTTTTTTTAATTATGTTAGTTTTTAGTTCTTGTCCCCTTTTCTTGTGCATTTAATGTTGGAAGGATGGGAAGGCATGGTCCATTTCAGGAAAAAAAAAAATCTTACTAATAGAAGATGAAGCACATACCAAGAACACGGAGAATGAATTTGAAACAGGTTACTTTTCTCCTGAGTCACCTATAAGTTCAAACAGGCCTCCTGGGATTGGCACAGGGAGTATCTGCTGTGTGGTGCCCCCCACGATTTGTCCTTTCCTTTCACCCAGGCCCGAAGGGTTCCATTTCTTTTCTGCTCAGCCTCAAGCCAGAACATCACTTCTTTGGTTTCAGTTAGTTTTCCTCAAGCAGAAAAGAGTGTCCTCCTGCCTCTGAGAGTAGAGGGTAAAGGACAGCAGGCTTTCAAGATCCAGTCTCAAACTGAAGCCTCTAAAAGACCTTTTTATTGATGAAATGACCTCTGAGCACAGCTGCGGGTGGTCATTTTGCTTTAAAGCATCCCAGCGTCTTTTATGTTCTACAAAAGACTCCCTTCTATTAGCCTAGTTTGTTTCAGCCCAGGAAGGAGGTGGTGGTGGAAGGAACCTAAATTTGGCTATAGAACATCGGATGATACCGTCACTTTTTCTGCCTCTTAGGCTCTACTGGCCATCTTTCCTTTCATTTTGTGTGTTAGGTTGTTTTATCTCAATGTAACTTTTCCTGTGATCATTCAATATGGTAACTCATTGGTTGGACTTTGCAGTTCACTTCCCACATTACATTACATCAACTCATGTTCTTGAATGGAAAGCAAAAATTAGTGATTGCTTCGACAACTGATTATAGAAAGGCTAAGAGCCTTCATAGGCAAAAGAGTGATAATGATGATAACTGAAAATGATAACAACCATGAGGAGAAATCCTTTAGGCACTGTGGTAAGGGCTTTACACGTTGTAAGTCCTTTAATCCTCACAGCAAACTTGAGTTGTGAGTGTTCTTATCTCCTTGTACAGATGAGAAAATTGAGGCAGGAAAAGATCCAATAACTTGCCCAATGTCACATCGGTGGCAAGTGGTGGAGTTGAGACTCAAACAGTCTGGCTGTAGAGTCTAAATTTATAACCATCACATTTATAATAAAGATATTGTGGGCCATGCATCTATCATGCTTATCAACATATAATCAATTGGTTTATGAAAGGCATGCTTTAATAGGGCAATGGATTATGGCATGCTGGATGGAGAATCAGTTTGCTGATTCCACAGATGTAAGCTCTAGTCTCATCTCAGTTGCTCACCAGTATAAGGTCTATACTTAGGAATGCCCTTGGACCTCCTTTGGTTTCTGGAATAACCCAGTGAGGGACAAGACCAGTCTGTCTTGCAAAATCTTAAGCTTTGTTGGTTCGATCATGGCCACTGGCTTCAAGAAATCAGGGACTATGGACGTGGAAAAGTGTAATTTTTATTTTTACTGTACTTTGTCATGACCTACTTCAAATACTTCTTAGCTCAATGCACTGAAAGCCAGTTGCCATCCAAAATTTTAATTATTAATGTAAAAGTGTTTAAGATATGTCCATTAAGGCTGATAAAGTTGCGTCTGATTAACGGGCTTTTCATAAATGCACTGACACAAACTTTTTTTAAAAAATTAATTCAGCCTGCAAATGAACATCATCCATTTTGCTATCATATTTTATCAGTCTGTAAAGTGCATTCTCACTTCAGTTTTCAGCTCTGAATTCAGAACACTGTGAAAAATGACAGAATTTTAATGAGAAAGTGAACAACATGCCATCAACACCCTTTTGCCAGTAAAAATGGCACAACATCAAAGCTTTAAATCATGTTCCCTCCACACCTTTGGACATCTGTGATTCTGTCTGAGTCCTCAAAATCTGCTACATCCATCACCAGGTGCAGCCTTTAAACACGGAGGCGCTGTCTACTTCACTGGTTGGCATGGCAACAGTTGTCAAATCATCCCTTGATAATGCTCTTTAATTGATTGTATAAATTATTCTGAGATATGTGATTGCAAAATGATGTACTGAGGCTCTTAAGTGCGTAGATCAGCCTGGCTGCATTTAAAGATGCATCACATTCCCTGACTTTACCCAGGAAACTGACCCCCGCAGACTGCTGGAACACCCGAGATGAAGCATAAATATTAAACATTAAGGAAAAGTTTAAAGCAATGGCACAGTTAATTGCTACTCCAAGTGCATGTTAACTTGCTAAAAACCAACAGGCTGCATGTTGCATGCAGATGTAAAGATATTTTTTAAAATCACATCTAGAAGTCAGTCTACTTGAAGATGGCATTATTAGGAGAATTGAGTTTATGATTGCATGGATAGAGAAGTTATAGGCTATTTGGAGACACTTGGCATCGTCTTTCTTCATTAGTATGCCTTGGGCCTTTTCTTCTCATGATTCTTTATATACAATTAGTGCAGTGTATGTTGCCAATGTATTGGCTGTCCTGGTGCCTCCATCCCTCAGCTGAATGGCATTCTGTGACTTCTGGCATCTCTACTCAATTGTGAACAACATAGAAGTGATGAGTGTGGAAACTATGCTGAAAACATCCTGTTATTTTCATTTCAAGCTTTTTTGTTTCCCTATGAGTTAAGCCCAATGCAATCTACCTGAAAGTTTAAACTAGTGGTCCTCAAAATGTGGTTCCCAGCCCCGCAGCATCAGCATCACCATCACCTGAGAATCCATTAGAAATGCACACTCATTAGAAACCCTGGAAGTGGGGAAAAAAAAAAACAAAAACCTCTATGTTTTATTTATTTACTTAAATTTTATTTTGTTTTATTTATTTATTTATTATTTTTTATGTTTTAACAAGCTCTCCAGGATTCCAATGCAGTTCACGTTTGAGGACTACTGGAATAAGCTAGAGTTAGTTGCACATTAGAATTACCTACAGAACTTTTAAAACTACCGAAACATTGATGCATCTCCCAGAGATTCAGATTTAATTGCTTTGAGATGAAGCCTATGCACCTGGTACTTAAAAAAAAAAAAATCCCCATGTGATTCTAATAAGCTGAAAAGCTTGAGGAACTCCGGTAGGGGACAATGACTTTGAATATAAGATCTTCAAATACTTAGGAAATGGTTATTATCAGACGTATTGTTTTATCGTTCTCTCTGTTTCCCCTTTTTAGTTCCTATTTCACATTTGTCCATTTATTTTTTTTAATTTATTTTCAGCATAACAGTATTCATTGTTTTTGCACCACACCCAGTGCTCCATGCAATCCGTGCCCTCTCTAATACCCACCACCTGGTTCCCGCACCCTCCCACCCCCCCGCCCCTTCAAACCCATCAGATTGTTTTTCAGAGTCCATAGTCTCTCATGGTTCACCTCCCCTTCCAATTTCCCCCAACTCCCTTTTCCTCTCTAACTCCCCTTGTCCTCCATGCTATTTGTTATGCTCCACAAATAAGTGAAACCATATGATAATTGACTCTCTCTGCTTGACTTATTTCACTCAGTATCATCTCTTCCAGTCCCATCCATGTTGATACCAAAGTTGGGTATTCATCCTTTCTGATGGAGGCATCATACTCCATAGTGTATATGGACCACATCTTCCTTATCCATTCGTCCATTGACGGTTGTACCTTAAACATTCCTTTACCAAGTGTCTATTACATGCCGTTTGCCATACGTGGAGGTAGAATGAGAAATAGGCATAGCCTTTTAAGCTAAGGGGAGGGGCAGATAATAAGTAAACAAAGGAAATATGTTTTTTGTTTAACTTTGTTTAAGTGCCTACATAATTATAAATTATGAGAAATGTTGTAAGGAAAACTAGTTGAATCCTGTGATAATGAATTCAGGGGACCTACTTTTATAGGGTGGCTAGGGAAAGTCCAGGGGGTCATCCCTTAGCTTAAAATTAAAGAACAATTGTAAAAAAGTCTACAATCAGGTGGGGTCTGGGGGTGGCGTGCAGGTGTATGTTTGGGAATGGGCAGGGAAATATTCCATGTGGAGGCAAGAGCATGTACAAGAGCTGCCCCGAAGGAAAGCACTCCACGTGTTCAGGGAACTAAAAGGAGGCCGCCATTAAAGGGCGGGAAGAGAAAGACCCAGAGGAGTTTGAAGAGGGAAGTATGAGGACTAGGCTTGCTATTCAGTGGCACGAAGAACCATGTAGGAACCACTGGGTGGTCTGAGAAAGAGCCGGGCACTAAGGCGAATTCATGGGATTTCAACTCAGTCATGTCGAAGAATCTTTGTACCTCAGTAGTTTCCAGCAAGGTTCCTAGTTGCTAAAATAGATTGCAGCGGCTTCCCCCCCAGTGTTTTGACTCCTACATTCTCAGGAATTGTTGGCCTTGTTGACTGGAGCAGTTGTGGATGGAAACGCTACCTCACTGGCAGAATTTAGTATAGACGTTAAGGTCTAGAGTGAAAATCTCAAGGTACTGGTAGGTTTTCCTGGAGTGGCTTGGGGTCTTAGCTTCATCTTCAATTATTAGCAGTGGTAGAAAAGAGTTTTAGTTTTGTTTTGCTTATTGTTTGTTTGTTTGTCTTTTACAATCTATGTAGTGGTAAAAGCTATTTATGTAAGGTATAAGTTATGTAAGGAAGGGAGGAGCTGTAGATTTTTAAGAACATGTGTGAATTTGTTTTGCCAGACTTTTTTTGTACCTCCTGTGTTCTTCAAATTCACGCGCTAATGTGAATGTTTAACATCTTTTACAAAGTCCTTCTGCAAACTAATTTCCAAAGTATATGTATTCTGGTTTATTATTGTCACAAATTATTTCTGTCTTTGAACTTAAGTGTCGGACAAACATCAAAACTTCCTTTGGAACTAGTCCCAGTAGAGAAGAGAGTCTTCTAGCTTATTTACCCACCAAAAGACACAATAAACAACCCAGTAACTAAGTGTCCATCTGCCTTACAAGAGGTCCAAAAGTTCAAAATAATTAAATGAGATCATGACAATATTAAGGTTTATATTGACTTTGTAAAGAGAGAGAACATGACAGAAATAATGCCATTTTAAAGGAGAACCTTGCCAATACTACCTGTAAAAACTTTTTTTTAAGAGCAATACTTAGATGACTAGTAGGAAGAAGGCTTCTTAAAAAAACATTTTCACCACAAAGTTTAGGATACATATAGGTAGAAATGGTAAGGACAATGAGCCAGTTGAAATGGAGACTGGAAGCTTTATTGGTTTCTGCAGGGGAAGTCATTGCAGGGAATGATCTGGACTCTTATCAAACACCTTGCTCTCCAGTGCTTGTCTGAGATCCAGAAAGAGGTCAAGTCCATTGACACACCAGCAGAGTTTAGGTGGATAACTCATCTCGTTCCTCCCCCAGAGGAAATGGACAGGTGAGTAACTGAACCATGGAAAGGACATTGAGTCGACAGAGAAAAACAGGAAATGACGAGGACCAGAAAAAGGGAGTCTCTCTTAGAGTTTGTCTCACTTTAGAGATTGGGTTTAAAAGTAACATTAAGTTGGTGAATTTAACTGTTCTCGACTTTTATAAAAAGCTCTAGACCTAGTATCTCACATAATTTCCCCTAGGGCAATATCACTCCTCTTTGAAAAACAACTTTGAAAACATTTAAATATATACACAGAAAAAAATAGCATTTTCCCCCAAAATTACATTTATTGACAAGCAGATCGTGAAAAAAAAAAAAAAAAGAACTTCACTTTGTGTAGACATCTGGAATGGAATGCAGGAATTATCTTTTATATTCCACAAAATAATACAGCCAATTATCTCCATTCACTCTCCATTTTCAGACTGCACTCAACAGGCACATGGTACAGGAAACCCGCGCAGTTAGAGAGAAACTGTGGAGAAAGCAAGCCTGGAGTTCACGTACATGCAGGCACAGAGCATGCTATGTGATTAGTGATGGTGTGATGCGTTCTGGGGACAGCTCTGTGTCATGTTTCTAAGGGTGTAATTAAGAGCGGTGCTGTGGGCTCAGAGGGCGCTGAGCGTTTTCTGAATGTTTCTTGTATGCCAAACATGGGGGCTACGAGGCTCTTACTGTATATTGGGGGATACGGATAAGTAAAGATTTAATCACAAAGGAATGTGATAGCAATGATAAAAAATGCTAAGTTTATTGAGTACTTATTACCACTTGAATGCTTTTCTGTCTTATTTAATTTAAACTTTATGAAAACCTATGATGTTTTGGCATTTGACTATTTCTATTACTATTATCTTTTACAGTTATTATTGTTGCCCCATTTTACAGCTGAGGAACACTGAGACCCAGACAGTCTAAATATATCCTTAAGCTTACTCAGCTGATAGGTGGGATAGTGGAGATGCAAACCCAGCTTTGTGTGGCTTCTGAGGCCAGGATTTCAGTTCTCTGTTACACTGCCTTGTGGGAAAAGAGGGTATTCAAGGGACACAGGGATGGGGCCCAGATCTGGCCTTGCAGAGGAAAGAGGGGCTGGGGAATAATTCCTTAAGAAAGCAACTTGCTGGGGTGCCTGGGTGGCTCAGTGGGTTAAGCCTCTGCCTTCAGCTCAGGTCATGATCTCAGGGTCCTGGGATTGAGCCCCGCATCGGACTCTCTGCTCGGCAGGGAGCCTGCGTCCTCCACTCTCTCTGCCTAGTTGTGATCTCTGTCTGTCAAATAAATAAAATCTTAAAAAAAAAAAAAAAAAAAGAAAAGAAAGCAAGTTGCTGGTGGCTCCCTATTCTTTTCGCTCCTTCTAGGACTCATCTGTCATTTTCCCACCAAGGGATGTCCACAGGAGAGCTGCTGCCCAGCTGCCCATGAGAGGCGACCGGGCCTCAAAGCAAACAGCACTGACACAGAGCCCGACTGCCTGGGCTGAAGCCTCCCCTCACCGCCTCGGAGCTGTCGACCTTAGGCAAGATTCTGTTAAAGGGAGATAAAGGTTCCTACCTCATAGGTTTATTATGGGAATTGAATTAAATGAGCTTATCTCTGTACAACATTTCCACCAAGCACACACGACATAAGTATTTAAATAAATAGATTTGCAAAGGCTGCATTACCAAAAATATCTGTAGATTCTTCTTTGGGAGAGTTGATCAAAAACTCTTTGCTCAAGAACGCCTCCTGGTTCATAAACTTTTCTCATCTCAACGGGAATAGCAAGGCTCTTTGCGGTTAGGAGGGAGGAGGGCCCCGGGGTGAGGCCGGCTGGTGCCTCCTTCTGGGCTTTACGGAGAGTCTGAAGTTTGGGTTCACGCATTCCTGGAATTAAATCTTGGCTTTGCCTCTTGGACGTTGGACAAATCATTTAATAACTTCATTTGCAATTCCTTTATCAGTGAAATGAGAAAAATAACAACTCCTGTAATTAAATAAAATATTTTTTATGACAAAACTTGACAGAGAGTGGGGACTAAAATGTTGCCTGTTATATATACATTACCACTTACCGGTGGAGCAATTTAGGAAAAACTTATTTGTTTCTGAGTTTCACTTTCCTACCTTATATATCAAGACCTATGGAAGTTATAGTTTGTTTCTTTTTTAAAAGATTTTATTTATTTATTTGTCAGTGGGGAGGGGCGGGGGCACACAAGCAAAGGGAGCAGCAGGCAGAGGGAGAAGCAGGCTTCCCGTGGAGCACAGAGCCCAATGTAGGACTGGATCCCAGGACCCTGGGATCATGACCTGAGCTGAACGCAGATGCTTAACCAATGGAGCCATCCAGGCATCCCGGAAACTATAGTTTTTATATGCATAGTAATTAAAGTAGCTAAGAGAGTAATTTTGATTCAGGGAAGGACAAACAAATGAATGGGACAGAAAGGGAAGTCCATCAAATTGCCTTTTCTTGGATTGTTTATCAGATATAGTAGTTGACTTGTATTTAGAGGTTATGTGTACTGCTGAGAGACAAACCTGAATGCCTCTAGAGACTAATTTTATCCTTGCTTCTGGTAGCTTCACCGAAAGCTGGTATTTGTGAAGACACAGCAAGGCTGTTAGCCGGTGTCAGCCTGACGTACAGGCAGGCAAGGGTCTTCCTCGGGCTCTCATGTATAGACTTTGGCCTTAAATGGATGTAACTATTACCACCGTTTCTGAGCCTGTGCATCCCTTGAAATACTTTTTGTCCTCCCCCTCCCCCACCTCTCTCTTTTCATGGTGCTGAGTAATTGCAGTCGATTCATGATTCACATAAGTTAGATGCAAACATGACCCAATTTATTGTACAAGGGGCTTTATGATTTCAGGGAAAGGGCCCATCCCACACTTGGGAAGAAATGGACAGGAGGTGAATGGTGTCTTCTGTTCAAAGGCTGGGAGGATGGTGGTGGTGGTGGTGGGCACTGATGAAGACCAGGGAAGACCTCTCTGGACACTGTAGCGACAGCTTCATAGGTCTCCAAGTCAGAGACACCTTTCCGAGAAGCCCTGCACTGGACAGAAATGGGCCTCTGTTTGTACTCCTCCCGGGTTCAGGCATTGAATGGGGGTTGGGGCAACCTGGAGGTCATGTGACCTTGGCACAAATGTGGGAGTGACTCCGGTGGGGCGGCAGCTGGATTTGTCAGCCAACCAGGCTCCAGACAGCAGATCCGAGGAGAGTATTTTATGACTGCTACAGGTATAGGATGACCCTATAGGATCTAGTCTCGGATTAATTCTGGGTTCTGTTACCGGCCACTTTCCTGCTGACTTATCTGCTCCTGTCCTGCTGGCCTTCTTGTCACTTCCTGAGTGCACTGAATATTCTCCTGCCTTTGCATTGACTATTTCATCTTCATGGAAAATTCTCATCATATATATCTGTATGATTTGCTCCCTCAATTTAGTCTTCCATTCAAGAGTGGACTTCTCAGAGTTGCCGTCCCTGGCCATCTGTCCAAAATAACACATGTCCCCTTACTCCTTCTTACTCTCATTTATTTTTCTGCATCGTGTTTGTTTGTTTTCTGGTTAACCCCATTAGAATGTAAGCTGTACGAGAGCAGACCTTACTTTTGTTCACTAATAAATGACATACACCTAGGTAAGGATTTATCACATGGGAAATGCTTAGTAAATATTTGCTGAACGAATGGATATTAACTTACGTGTCAGTTAGCCCACACAATCTTTCTTATCGTACTTTATTATATATCCGGAAGGAGATCTATTACTTTAACATGTATGGCAGTGAGAATTACTTTTATAATCTGCTGAGGAATCTCTACCAGAGAGATGAGAAAGGTCCTCACTGATATTTCATTTCATGACACAAATTACTGGCGAAAACTACTTCCTTATTTTTTAGTTGACTTCATTTATTTACAGTCTCAGACCCAAGTGAGCTTTTCTATCCATGCAGCCCATGCCAGTCTCTAAATCAATATGAAGTCTCTTGTTTAGGCTTTAACACTGTTGTGTTATGTTTTACTCTTATTGTGTAGTCAGTCTCTGGATGCTATAACCCCACACCACCATCCCTACCTAGGCCTTCATCATTTTCTCTCTTTCTCTCTAGGCCTTCATCATTCTCTCTCTTTCTCTCTCTTTCTAAGGTAAACTTCATTTTACACCTGGCCTCCATTTTGGGGCTGTGTTGACCCCATTGGACTACTAGTCTCCATGGGGTTCAAGGACTCTATTAGTCAGTATCCTGTACTATTTTAATGACCACATGGGATGCAATCCATATTTCTAGATTATTACAGTTAATGTTAAATGGAACTCCGCCTAAGCCTGATTCTTTTGCCTCACCACTGGATGCCTCTTTCATACACTCAGTCTGTTGCTGTTTATCATTATTCCTTGTTTATATTCCTCTCAACCGTTTCCATTTGTGTGAATGTGTTTGTGTGTAGGCCAATATTACTTCAATTTTAAAGCAGGATTTCATGAGATCCAATTAAGTATTTTTCTAATGCTCAAATATACAGTGTCTACTACAGGATTCCCTTTGTGCTCTAATTTTGTAATGAAACTGAAAGGAAATCAATCAAGTTCCTCTGGCATGGGTTGGTTGTTATAAACTCATGCTGTTTATTGCTTATTCTGAGTTCCTCTGGATCTTACAGAAATATTTTTCAGTATGTTTCCACTACTTTGGTAGATTATTACTAAACCTAAATCACACCATTTGTTTGTTTGTTTTCAGGAAATCAATACGAGGTTTACATTTTCATATTTCTTTCTTGTATCTCAGTTCTTCCTGATTTGAAAATGGCATTTAACACAACCTGATTAAACAGTTCTCCTGATGGATGTATAGCTACACTACTAGTTATTTATAATACATGAAGTTCTCCAAATAGTTTTCCTCATAAAAATACTATATTCGATAGCATTCCTTTTTTTAAAAAATATTTTATTTATTTATTTGCCAGACAGAGATCACAAGTAGGCAGAGAGGCAGGCAGAGAGAGAGGAAGGGAAGCAGGCTCTTTGCCGAGCAGAAAGCCCAATGAGGGCCTTGATCCCAAGACCCTGGGATCATGACCTGAGCCGAAGGCAGAGGCTTTAACCCACTGAGCCACCCAGGCACCCCTAAGCATTCCTTTAGAACATAATGTTCTGTTGTATAGAGTATAGGGAGGGCATAGTTATAAACCATGGTTTTAGAGCTGGTAATCTATTAGTTTCCTCATGAAGAAGAGATATAGGGATGTCAGTGTATGAGCTTCCTACTTTGCTATGGTAATGTACCACAGATTTGATAGCTTAAAACAACAGAAACTTATTCTTTCATGGTTCTGGAAGCCTGAAGTCCAAAATCAAGGTGTAAGAGGGCCAGGCTCCCTCTGATGTCCCTAAGAAAAAGTCTTATCTTGCCTTCTCCTAATTTCCAGTGGCTGCCAGCAACTCTGGGCTGATAGCTGCCTCCATACACTCTCTGTCTCTACCATCACACGGCCTGCCTCTATGTGTCTCCTTTGTATCTCTCTATTTAAGTATCCCTCTCCTTTCTTTTATAAAGAAACCAGTCATTGGATTTAGGGTCCTCCCTAACTCAGTATGACCTCATCTTGATTATGTCTGCCAAGTCCCTATTGCTCCAAAAGAACTTATATTCACAGGTACTAGAGGTTGGAACTTATTTTTCTGATGGACACAATTCCACTCTCTACAGCCAAGTTCCCCAAGCTCTGAATCACTGGCCAGTCACCACACTGAAAATACACCAAGAGAATTATCTGAGTCCATTTGGGGTGCTATAACAAAATCCCATGGACTGGATGGCTTAAAGATCAAATATTTATTTCTCACAGTTTTAGAGGCCAAAAAGCCCAAGATCAAGGTCGGCAAGATTGAATGTCTGGTGAGGGTCGACTTCTTGGTTCATGGGTGGCCACCTTTACACTATGTCCTCACATGGCAGAAGGGGCTAGGAGCCTTGCAGAAACCTTTCCATAAAGACACTAATTCCATTCATGACCTAATCACCTCCCAAAACCTCACATCCTAATACCATTACATTGGTTAGGATTTCAACACATGAACATGGGGAAATACAAACATTCTGTCCATAGCAAGGGAAATCTGGGCAGTGGTCCTCAGTCTTTGTTTGCTCTATTACTCAGTACCACTCCATTGCACCTAGATTGAAGGCAGGCCCACTGTCTTGCTCACTTTCCCTTCCTTCCTTCCTCTTCCTTCCCACCTTCCTTCCTTCCTTCCATCTATCCATCCTTCCTTCCTTTCATTCTTTCTTTCTCTCCCTCTCTCTCTCTTTCTCTCTTTCCTTTCCTTCCTTCCTTCCTTCTTCCTTCCTTCCTTCCTTTCTTTCTCTCCTTCTTTCTTTCCTTCTTCTGCTTAGAACCAGGTTCTAAGAGATACTGAGAGACAAAATCCGAAAGGCAACATATCTCCCAAATGGCAATGGCAGAAAGAGACAGAAAGAGAGAGAGAGAAAATTTCTCAAAACACAGCTACATATTGAACCAGGTTCTTTTAACCTCTTTACCTCTTTGCCTCCCCTGTGGAAAATCCTACTTCTACCATGGCTAATTATGGGCTGGATCCCTTTCAGGGGATTAGAGGGAAGCATTGAGCTCTTGGTAGAGGTTTGGATGTCTCAAATAATTCCCAGAGGCAATAATTTTGTTTTAATTATTTTGTAACTTAAGAGATTGCTTAAACCAGTGTTGTGCTGGTAAGCTGGTTCTACTAAAAAAAAAAAAAAAGTCTTGATTTGTAGCATTTGTCAATTTACATGGTGTGAATACTTCCACCGTGGTCAATTTCATGCTACCACTTGTTTAACAATTGGCTTGCAAAACTCCTGAAAATTCACAATTGGATCTTGTGAGTCAGGATGACTTGGCCCAAGCACATCACTGAATTGGTTCATCAGTTCACTGTCTGACAGTGCCAGAGAGCAGGGCTGTAGGAAGAATAGACATGAATATGGTCCCATTATGGTTTAGGATCTGGGAAATATGCAAAAGAGAGCATTGAATATCACAAAAATTTAACTATTTTTAATCTCAAAGTGCAAATTACAACAATGAAGGCAGCACATGGGAAATGATCAGCTATTTCAAAAGTTATAATCCTTCATGCTGGTGAGAATACACTTCATAGGAATACTTACACATTGCAGGTGCACACTCAAAGTGCTATCGATGTCATAGAAAACAATCTGACAGCTTTTACCAGGACCCTTGACAAATTTCGTGTCCTTTCGTAATGTAATATCTTTTGTTATACTTTTTCTAAATATATTTTTTGGTTAAAAAATGATGTCAAACCCTATAAATTCAATTAAATCTTCAACTTCTTCCTCTACTTTCCTCCTCTCTTACCTGCCCTGAGCATACTGTCCTTTCTGCTATTTCTCAATAGCAGGTACCACCCCTGCTTCTGGTCTTTGAACCTACTGTTCTGCCTCCTGAACTGTTTTCCCATTGACATTTACATGCCCTACCTCCTTATTTCACCCTGGCCCCTTATATTTTCAGAGAGGACTTGCGATCCAGATGATACAATCCAAAATAATACTGTCTCCACCACTCTCTATTCCCTTGTTTGGTATTGTTTTTTCCTTCTAACCCAATTACTGTATAACATTATATTATTTATTAGTTTGTTTATTTTCTCTTTCTCGCTGCTGTAAACTCCATGGGGCAGGGATCACATTTATCTATCTCATTCCTTGTGGAATTGCCATACCTAGTACAGTGTCTATCATTCAAGTAGATACTTGGTAAGTATTTGCTGAAATAACAAAAGGATGAATAAATGAATGTGTGAATGAATCTTAAAAATCTTTTCTGATTTACACATTGCTGGAACCTGTTCTTCTTAAGGCCTGTTTAATATTCTCTCATAGGTATGTACCATAGTTTGCTTAATCTCCTATTGAAGGACAATTAGATTATTTGAGTGTTTCTTCTTATATTGAATATCCTTAAGTGTACACTTTTATACACTTGCATATCTGTAGGTTAAATATCTAGAAGTAGAATTGTTGAGTTAAAGAATATATATTTGAAATTTAGTAAGTATTACCAAATTGCTCCCAAAAGGAGCAATACAAGTTTGTACTCTTTTACAGGTTA
>NW_022631779.1:0-28687 GCF_010015895.1 Lontra canadensis
GTTATTGCCAAGATTAGATAAATTAACATATAAACTACTTTTTTTTTTAATTTAGTAGAATTTCACTTTTACTTTAAAAGGAGTCTGTCTGACATGACTCATGCACCAAATATCTCTTCTAACTGAGATTTCCTAATTGTCTGCCATTGCTAACTTCATTCTTTATGGTCCTTCATTTCTCTCCCTTGCAGTTTGCATCCTCAGCCTTTCGATAGTAAGTTCCACATGGCAGAGGCTGCCATGTGTTCACTCAAACCCCATGTCCTCTCCCTGCTGGGCAGACACCTACTGCATTTCCCAGCCTTACCAGTTTGGGTGGCCATGCTGGCCAACAGCATTTGGGCAGAAGGGATGTACCTAACTTTTAGGCAGGGCCTGTGCACACCTCTCATGAGATCCTCTAAAACCTTTTTTCCCATTAACCAGCCATACGCAGAGGATTCAGAGGGGATTGTGGTCCCCAGGAGGGCAAAGTTATAGAAGGGGCCTGGCTCCCTGAATGACCCTATGGAATTCCACCTGCCAATCAGGAATATCCTCATTGATTTTTGTTGAGAAATTAACTTCTATGTGATTCAACCTGTGAGGTTTCAGAGTTTACTTGCCACATCATTGTCTTAGCCAATATACTGCATAGGGTAGAGAGTATGTCTGCCCTGTTCTTCAGTACCAGATCAGTGTCTGGCATGTGGTAGACACCTAACAGATATATATTGCGTCAATTAATGGATATATATGTACAACTTCTATCACTTATTTCTCCCTCATCTTAAAGGAAGAGGTCTCCTTCTCTTGTGTAAAATAAATCCTTTCTTAATTCCCCAAGTATTTATCTTCTAGAACCAAGGCTTCTCAAACTTTGCTATGCCTATGATCTACCTGGGGTCAGTAAAAATGCAGAGTCAGATCCAGTGGGTTTGGGGTGGGGCCTGAGATTCCAAATTTCTAGCAAGCTTCCAGGTGATGCTAGTGCTTCTCCTTGGGTCCACACTGAGCAGCAGGGTTCTAGACAAGACTTGTTATGATGAGCACTGGGTGTTGTATGGAATTGTTAAATCACTACACTGTGCACCTGAAGCTAAGATAACACTGTTAACTGTATTGGAATTAAAATTAAAACTTAGTTTAAAAAATGCTGTTATAGATCTTTGCTTCATCAACTTTCATCTCTTTTGTCTGTGTTTCGACTTCTCCTTTTCTTAGGGAGTTTCTGTAAGATGCATGTCCCTTATTTGTTTTTAAACATTTATATAGCACCTACAGTGTGCCTGGCACTATCCTCTATGCTTCCCATATATCAAGTCACTTGTTCCTCACACAAAGTCCATCTTTAACTTTCAGATGTTGTAAACAGAGGACAGTTGCTTGCCCAAGGGCCCTAAGGCAGGAAGTGGTAGAGTCAAAATTCCAGCTTGGGCAGTGTGGCTCCAGAATCCTTGTGCCCAACTCTTAGTCCAAGTTGCCTTCTGTCCTTGGTATCTTCACACCTTCTTGAAAACTGGGCAGCTCAATGAAGTCAGTTTGTCAACTTCTTCCAGGACCCTCTGAGGTCTTCTTTTGACACCTGGTCGTATCATCTCAGCTGCTTTGCATGGGTGCAAACTTACTGAGTTCTGTTAGCATTGAGTGCAACTGCTTTAGAGTTCATGTTAATATCATCACCATAATCAGTCGAAAAACGGAAAAACAGATTTCACTTATTGCTGTGTCTATTTAATGTCAAATAAGTAATTGCAATTCAGCAAGTTCCTAGGATGCATTCATTATGAGTGAAGCTGTCTGCTAAATGCTGGGAAGAATGCAAAGAGAAGTAAAACACCATTTCTGCCTTTAAGAAACCTATAATCCCATTAGGAAGACAGATATCTGTACAAAAAATTGTTTTTGGTATTAGGCAGAATATTTTTACTTTACACAAGAAAGAAAAATAATGCTGTGGGAGGTAAGGGGAAAAGAGTGAGCAGAAGCACAGATGGTGGAAAGTGAGACTGTGTTTGGGGGATGAGGTAGGTATCCAGGATGCTTGCAGCAGAAGGCAGGTGTCTGAGGAGGAGAAGGCTGTGGTGGT
This sequence comes from Lontra canadensis, assembly GCF_010015895.1. Classification (NCBI taxonomy): domain Eukaryota; kingdom Metazoa; phylum Chordata; class Mammalia; order Carnivora; family Mustelidae; genus Lontra; species Lontra canadensis. The sequence continues at coordinate 2,069 of NW_022631779.1, forward strand.
TGTGCCTGGGAAGGCTCGTGGTTTGGGACCAGATATGGGAAGATCTACCTGCTAACCAATGTGGAATTTATTATGCAGGCAATGGGGAAGCAATGTCAGTTTTGTTTTTTTTTTTTTTTTTAATTAGTGGTTGACATAGGGAGAATTGTGCGTAAGGAGGTTTTTTTTTTTTATGTTGGTTTGTTTTTTGTCGTCCGTCCTCCTCCTCCTCCTCCTCCTCGTCGTCCTCCTCCTCCTCCTCCTCCTCCTCCTTCTTCTTCTTCTTCTTCTTTCTTGCAAGAGAAAAGACATTTTTACTCATGTACTTAGGTGGTTGTTCACAGGAAAGATGTCACCCAAGGAGGCAGTTAGAATTTGGGTTTTTTATACTATCTTAATAGAGGGGAGGGGAAGAAGGGCACTTAAGGGAAAACAAATGACTTTTAGGAAAGATAAATGGGCCCTTTGGAGAAGAGATGGGAGATAGGATAGTTCTGTGACAATGTCTGTTAAGGTAATTCCTTATCCCGGTGCCAGCTTCTTGTCTGCAGTGACAGAAGTTCCTGATTTTGAAACTGCTGGGGAGGCGGTTTGTGACAGATGAGTTCTTTTGATGGCTCTGCTTTTAGGCAGATAAGGAGAATTCAGAAAAACCGAAATATCCAGTGGTATATTCTGGATCCCTTCATTTCCAAAGAACACTGCTCTCTAGAAGGGAAGTTAATGGGGATAAGCCTTCTGACGTAGTTTGATTGTGGATTAGAATGGAAAGAGCTTGTTATTGAGGGGAACATCATATTTATGGGACATCTGTATTGCTTTAAATATTCTCACATGATAGATAATTAAATTAATCAAACAATTACATAAGTTATAATAACATTTATGATACATAATTAAATAATTAATAAAATTCTCACAATATCCCAAGAGGTAAATCCTAATATCTCTGTTTTACAGGTGAGCAAACCAGGGAGATATTGGTTACTTGCATAATATGCCCAAGATAACACAACCAGTAGGTATTTTTTTTTATGTTTTTTTAAAGATTTTATTTATTAGACAGAAAGAGATACACTGAGAGAGGGAACACAAGCTGGGGGAGTGGGAGAAGGAGAAGCAGGCTTCCCATGGAACAGGGAGTCCAATGTTCGGTTCCATCGCAAGACCCTGGGATCATGACCAGAGCTGAAGGCAGATGCTTAGGGACTTAGTCACCCAGGCATCCCTAAATTGTTTTATTTATTAAAAAAATAACTTAAGGACAATCTTATTTTTACACATTTTTATTAAAAAAATCAGTTCAAAGTAAAGTAGTTTAGAGAATTGCAACTTAGACACTGAAAATTCATAAGTCACAGATACTAAATAGTGCAGTTGTTGCTTTCGGTTCCAAGGGAAGATGGCTGTGAAACAATCTGTCACTCTCTGTGATTTTGCCATTGTCCCAGGTTATGACTCTGCGAAAGATCTGCAGGACAAAAGGTGGACCGTAGCCAGAAGACAATTCCCGCCCCCCACCCTCACAGTGTTCTGTAGACTAGGAGAGGTGACACAGCTTGATGGTACCTACAGTAAAGGAAATTTCAGTAACTGAGGTGTCTGAATCCATTCAAAGTTCTTTTTTTTTTGTTTTTTTTTTAATTTTTTTTTTCAACATAACAGTATTTCTTGTTTTTGCACCACACCCAGTGTTCCATGCAATCTGTGCTCTCTCCAATACCCACCACCTGGTTTCCCCAACCTCCCACCCCCCACCCCTTCAAACCCCTCAGATTGTTTTTCAGAGTCCATAGTCTCTCATGGTTCACCTCCCCTTCCAATTTCCCCCAACTCCCTTCTCCTCTCTAACTCCCCTTGTGCTCCATGCTATTTTTTATGCTCCACAAATAAGTGAAACCATATGATAATTGACTCTCTCTGCTTGACTTATTTCACTCAGCATAATCACTTCCAGTCCCGTCCATGTTGCTACAAAAGTTGGGTATTCATCCTTTCTGATGGAGGCATAATACTCCATAGTGTATATGGACCACATCTTCCTTATCCATTCGTCCATTGAAGGGCATCTTGGTTCTTTCCACAGTTTGGCGACCGTGGCCATTGCTGCTATAAACATTGGGGTACAGTTGGCCCTTCTTTTCACTACATCTGTATCTTTGGGGTAAATACCCAGTAGTGCAATTGCAGGGTCATAGGGAAGCTCTATTTTTAATTTCTTGAGGAATCGCCACACTGTTTTCCAAAGTGGCTGCACCAACTTACATTCCCACCAACAGTGTAAGAGGGTTCCCCTTTCTCCACATCCCCTCCAACACATGTTGTTTCCTGTCTTGCTAATTTTGGCCATTCTAACTGGTGTAAGGTGGTATCTCAATGTGGTTTTAATTTGAATCTCCCTGATGGCTAGTGATGATGAACATTTTTTCATGTGTCTGATAGCCATTTGGATGTCTTCATTGGAGAAATGTCTGTTCATATCTTCTGCCCATTTTTTGATATGATTGTCTGTTTTGTGTGTGTTGAGTTTGAGGAGTTCTTTATAGATCCTGGATATCAACCTTTTGTCTGTACTGTCATTTGCAAATATCTTCTCCCATTCCATGGGTTGCCTCTTTGTTTTCTTGACTGTTTCCTTTGCTGTGCAGAAGCTTTTGATTTTGATGAAGTCCCAAAAGTTTATTTTTGCTTTTGTTTCTTTTGCCTTTGGAGACATATCTTGAAAGAAGTTGCTGTGGCTGATATCGAAGAGATTACTGCCTATGTTCTCCTCTAGGATTCTGATGGATTCTTGTCTCACGTTGAGGTCTTTTATCCATTTTGAGTTTATCTTTGTGTACGGTGTAAGAGAATGGTCGAGTTTCATTCTTCTACATATAGCTGTCCAGTTTTCCCAGCACCATTTATTGAAGAGACTGCCTTTTTTCCACTGTATATGTTTTCCTGTTTTGTCGAAGATTATTCGACCATAGAGTTGAAGGTATCCAAATTGGCAATGAAGAAGTCAAACTCTCTCTCTTTGCAGATGACATGATTCTTTATATGGAAAACCCAAAAGACTCCACCCCCAAACTACTAGAACTCATACAGCAATTCAGTAATGTGGCAGGATACAAAGTCAATGTACAGAAATCAGTGGCTTTATTATACACTAACAATGAAAATACATAAAGGGAAATCAGAGAATTGATTCCATTTACTATAGCACCAAGAACCATAAGATACCTGGGAATAAACCTAACCAAAGAGGTAAAGGATCTGTACTCGAGGAACTACAGAACACTCATGAGAGAAATTGAAGAAGACACAAAAAGATGGAAGACCATTCCATGCTCTTGGATCGGAAGAATAAACATTGTTAAAATGTCTATACTGCCTAGAGCCATCTATACTTTTAATGCCATTCCGATCAAAATTCCACCAGTATTTTTCAAAGATCTGGAGCAAATAATCCAGAAATTTGTATGGAACCAGTAGAGACCCTGAATCGCTAAGGAAATGTTGAAAAACAAAAATAAAACTGGGGTCATCACATTACCTGATTTCAAGCTTTACTATAAAGCTGTGATCACCAAGACAGCATGGTACTGGCATAAAAACAGACACATAGACCAGTGGAACAGAGTAGAGAGCACAGCCAGTAGGTATTAAAGGCTAGATTCAAGCCAAGATCTGTTTGCGATTTTTCTAAAATACCTTGTTGAGAGTATATCAAGTAAACAGGGAGGAAAATTCCGTATGTACATGCCTTGATCCTGTGGATGGAAAACAGAGGGCACGTGCAGAGAAAGATTTTAAAATATTTATTGGATTTATGTGAGAAAGTTAAGACATGAGTGACTTTTTTTTTTTTCTCTTTATGTGATTTCAGTTAATGTAGACAATTATCTCAGTAAGTCATAGTAAATACCTATTCATTTCAGATGAAAAGTGCTTTGGGGATGAAGATTTAAACATTTTAAAATCTTCACTATGAACTCATAGACTGCCTACAAACTTAAAGAAAGTCTACATGTGAGGCCATTGTAAAGGTTTTATTGTCCTATTCACAGAATGTTATTAAAAACTGAATGTTTTTTTTTCTTTCAGATGAAATGAATGTGATAGATGCTCTCAAAAACTGTTATTTATTCACAGGTTTGGTTTAACAGTTATTTGCATCTTGCTAAGCTTCTGACTGTGTCACTTCTAGCACCTTATACTATTATTTAAGGGGGAAAAACAAGATGGGTAGGTAGGGTATGACTATAGGATCTCTTGAAATAAGATGCTATTGTCTTATTACAATTGCTATTATTTAACAAGCATTGAGACAATTCTCAGCACAGGAAAAGAAGAGAGGAGGGAAATAATTTTTTCTTTCCAAGATCCAGGAGCCGCTCAATAGAGAAGCCTGTGTCTTATTCATCTTCGTAACCCCGATGTGAACTGTAGACCACAGCACATGCTAAGTGATCAAAATCACTGGCTACTGGCTACAGATGGAGAAATCAAGCCCTCACATAGCTGGAGAACTTCCCATGTCCACACAGCTAGCAAATGACAGAGGCATAGTTCAAACCCTAGTCTTTGGTTTTCGGTCCCATTATGCTTTCCACCCCACTATACCACTTGTTTAAATACATCTGTCCATTTATCTACTCAGTAAATCCCAATTGGTTGTCTTCAGTGGACCAAACGCTGTACTGTTCTCTAAGAAGAGAGAGATGAAAGTCATGGTTCTGTCTGCCTGGAATTTATAAAGCCAATGAGGAAAACAGATAATAACTGTGACACAATATGACTTGGCATGTAATTGAGTTATATATTAATAACAATAATTGGTAGCACTTAAAAAATATGGTTCAAATGCTTTTTTAAAAAAAAGATTTTATTTATTTATTTGACAGAGGGAGAGAGATCACAAGGTGGCAGAGACGCAGGCAGAGAGAGAGGGTGAAGCAGGCTCCCCGCTGAGCAGAGACCCCCCCCCCAAGGCGGGGTTCGATCCCAGGACCCCGAGATCATGACCTGAGCTGAAGGCAGAGGCTTAACCCCCTGAGCCACCCAGAAGCCCCTCAAAATGCTTTTTAAGCCAGATTTTATTTAAGCTTCCAAACACTTTCCACAATAAAGGTACTGTTATTATCCCCATTTTACAGACCAGAAACCCTGCCAAGGTTTATAAGTCCAACAAGTACAGATTGACTATATGCATTTTTTCTGGCTTTTTCAAATATAAGATGGAGTCACATCTGCTTGCTTTTGCAGCTCTTGGTCACTGAGGTGGACATGGTATAAGCCACTAGTTCCCAAATTGTTACGTGTTAGAATCACCTGGAAAGCTTTTAAAAATCCCAGTGCTTAGGTGACAAATCACAATTCTGGGGATAGGAGCCAGACATGAGTACGTTTAAGATTTCCAGGTGATTCCAATAGACAATAAAGTTGAGAGGCACGGTTATAAACTATAAAGTGTAATAGTAATATAAGGTTTTTTTCCTTGTTCCAATCTTTTCAAAAAGCTCAGTTTCTAAAAGATCAAAATCAGAAGACACATTAAACACTCAATTTCAGTTAACCCAGCTGTCCCTTTTGCATCATCCATGGGCTTGGTACAGCATTCATTGAGTAGGTCTCTGATCAAGCAGTTATTTTCACACAGGGTGGGCATTCAAGTTTAGCTTAGGGGTTGGTTATAGAAAAAATGGTCAGTTTTTGTCAGAATGCCAAAGGCACAAGGGAAAGGGAAACTCATTCCAGGATGTGGACCCTGGGAGTCAGTTCAGGGGAACCTGCTGGAGGGAATGAATTGAGTGTTTATGGCGACCTCTGCCACCAGCAGCTGGTGTCAACAAGGCTTGAAGAGGTGGATTTGATTGTTTTTAAAAGAGGAGGTAAGGCAAAAGAAATCAATTATGTGTAGGGCAAAAAAGCAAGGAATTTGGAATTAGATCATGATTAGTATTTCAGGACTGCCATGTCCTAACTTTATGACTTTAAGCGTTTTGTTTTGTTTTGTTTTGTTTCAGCCTCTCTCATTTTAGAATAAGATTAGTATGGGGATAATACTTTCCTAATAAGATAGTTGTGAACACTAAAAGACAGGTGAAGTGGCTTATACATATTAACACTTAAAAATAGCTGTTGTTACTACTATTTGTTACAGTTCTTGCATTAAAACAACTCCATGATTTTCTCTGATCTTTACTCACATATTCAGGTCATGAACTCCATACCCAGCACAAAGAGGCAGGAGACTAATGATCTTCTGTGCCAGATTCTAATTTTTTTCAAATGTAATCTCTATGCCCAACATGGGGCTTGCATTTATGACCCCAGATCAAGAGTCATATGCTTTACTGGTTGAGCCAGCCAGGCACACCTCTCCTCCTGCCAATTCTAATTTTTAAACAGAGATAGCTATGTTTCTTTTTGTACAACATCTGAATAGATACTTCCAGGTAAATTCTGAATGGGTGCTTAGTTCTTATGACCATCTCCTTTTATTTTTTAAAGTTTTCTTGAAAAGATTCAGTGCATGGAAAGAGTAGGTATGGGATAGATCCAGAAAGGCAAGATGTTTCGTGTTGGTTGAAGAGAAATTATGAACATAAAAGCAAAGCCAGAGAATCTGTGTTTGATGGTAACCTCAGAAGAAAATGAGCCTGCAAGTGTTCCAAAGAGAAAAGGAGAGAGGAGACTTATGGGAAGAAATAATGTGAGACCACCAGCTAACTATCCATACTGGGTTTAAGAACTGGGAACACCATCTAAGATCTGCCTGTTCTGGTTAGCCTGGTTTGATGTTATAATTAGCATAAACCTCTCCTCTGACAAAGGCTGGTGGAGAAGATGGAACCCTATCTAACTGCTTGCAAGGAATATTATCCAAACTCTCCCAGATTGTTGTAACCTAAAGAGTTTACATTATGAGGTACATAGTCATCAAAAGACTCATTTAGTCACCTGGTTTTGAGTGCCACCCACCCTCCAAGAAAACTCAGCTAAGGGGGGTGATTGTTGGGATATATATGGAGTAAAAATAAAAATCTTGAGAAGAGCCAAGAATAGAAGACTCAAAAGATTCTGTGTCATGAAGATGGACCCAGGGCATCATACTAGATGTTTAAAGATGTCAGAGGCATGGACCACTAGCTAGCACTTTGTCACTAACATGATACAATCACCCTTTGTCTCCTTGTTTCTTATCATGTGTACCTGATACTTCCTTTTAAAATCATGATTTCAAGGGGACCTGGGTGGATCAGTCATTGAGCATCTGCTTTCGGCTCGGGTCATGATCCCAGGGTCCTGGGAAGGACTCCCTGCTCAGTAAGAAGCCTGCTTCCCCCTCTCCCACTCCTCTGCTTGTGTTCTCCCTCTCACTCTCTGTCAGATAAATAAAATCTTTTTAAAAAATCAAGATTTCATATATTTTAGGTCATCATGTCTTTTTCAGCTCTAGTCATATATACATTGTGACTTCTACTAATGTCTCCCAGCACTGACAGGCAGATTATGAAGAGGATGAGGAAGAGAGAAAGAGAAAGTCTTCCTAGCTCATCTCATTGCTTTGAGTCAGGTTCACAGTTACTGGATTTCCCAGATATTAGTTGCCATGGGATCAGGTATGCACTTCTGGTCCAATCAGCTGCATTCAGGAAGATAGTATTTTATAAAGTCCAATATTGCTGCTTAACCACCAGAGTCTTTGGTTAGGGGAAGCTTCCCTTTGAGAAAAATGTGAGTAGGGAAGGAAATATGACAAACACATTCAGCACTTTCCCAAGGCCTCATAATTAGATAGAAATGGAATTTGAATCCTGATGCCTGAGGTTTAAGCATAGGACACTTCATTACGCCACAGCTTCCTCTGAGGTAAAAAACTAATGAGCAACCCTTTGGTCATGTAAGTTGTTTTCCTCCCTTTCCACCCATATACATGTGTATACACTCATATGCATTCACACAAATACCTTCTCTCTCTCTTTCTCTCTCTCTCTCTCTCTCTCTCACACACACACACACACACACACACACACTCAAGGCCACGTGTTAAAACCATTCATGCCTGGACTCCCACTATCTCTGGCATAGTATAACCATGTAGATTTGTGACTTGGAGATTCTATAACTGTCCTGTTAGTGCCAAGGGAGAAGCAGTAGGTCCGATAAACTCATCCGCCCTCTTAACCAGTGGATAAGATGAGGGCCCATTAAAATTGTCATAGGAGTAATTTCTCTATAGAATATCTCAGGGTATCAGTGATTGTCCTCATACAAGTTTCGAACCATATAGAAAGAGCTCGAAAGCTTAACTGTGACCATTATGGAGACCTCTGACAACAGGCAGCATTTAGGTCTGTCGCTAACCCATGATCAACTAAATTATAAGAATGGTCATCCAATTTTTCTACATGTAGCCCTAATACTCACCCCAAATTTTCTAGGCTCATCAATGTTTTCTTCCTCAACAATGAAAAGATAGAAAAGTGAAATGTCTTTACTTCTTTCCCCAAAGCCATAATTATGAATATTTTATTTTTGACCCAAAATAAACTTGCAGGTGTGAAAAAAGATAGTAACGATCCAAAGCAATGGAAGATAGGATTTTGAGTTAGTAAATGAGCAGTTACTCCCTGACATTCCTCAAAAGAAAGACATCTTTTAGGGGTTATGAGAAATCCAATGGCTTTTGGAAAATCCTTGGCAAATGTCTAAAAATATGTTTCAAATGTTTTCAACTCAAACAAATTAAAAACATGTTTTTTTCCTGGCACTTTCTTCCTTCATTTTAAAGGATATGTGTATTTTTTCAGGGAAATTTTAGGCATGTGGTTCTAATTTTCACTGAACTCATCATGATATTGTTTCATAAGAACTATTCAATGACTTAAAAATCCTTATGAGTCTTTTTTTTAAAAATAAGCCCTTAAAAACCTTTATTCCTTAGAAATAGGAAGTCAGAGAAATCAGAGCTGAAAAAGGACAAGTAAGTCCTGCAAGGGTTTTTCCTGACAGGACAGGATCAAGTCTACTTCATTTTGTTTAAGTGAGACGTAATTCCCTGAAGTCAAGTACTTTTCTGGAAAGACTGTCCCAGCTGGTAGGGGACTTCTTTCATTATGTGTCATGGATTGGCCCTCTTTTCACACCTGAAGCCATTAGGACACTCACTGGCCTTTTAGATGATCTCCCATCAAGTCCTTGCCAATGGTGCCTCATTATTAAAGGCACACTCTTGGCCTGTTTTGCAGTTTCCATGTTGCTTGCTCTTGACTCCTATCCAGAGTCCGTTATGTATATGAGAGGTGGGATGTGCTGTCAGTACCCATCTTCCATGACATTGATTTCTGTAAGAGATTCATACCCCTTGGCACTTACATTCTATGACATTTACTTAGTTCTAGTATTCTCTGTTTTTCTTATTGCTGTTTCTGAGTTCTAGATATTTGATATGAATTCTGTTTCTAATAATATTTAGAATAAAATAACACTAGTTTGTACCAGTATTGACATATTATGGCTACATCTCCTAAAACCATGATCATTATTTTCACCCTTCTCCTTTGTAAAGAATTTATTTTTGGCAATCCAGGACAACTCCAGCATTCTCCAGCGCATTGTCTCCAAATGCCTCCACCCAGAGCGCTGCCTTGTGTACAAGAAATGCAAAACGCTTACTGTCTCCATCACTTTTTTGGCAATGAGCTTAATCCTGCCCTATGAAATGCATCTCACATCATTTCATTGTTGTCTTACACATGGGTGTACCTCCCAAGGGTGGTATAAAAATACCTCCTTTGATCACCCAAAGTACCCAGTTTGCTAATAGACATAAAGCTAAGGACTCAATCACTATTAATCAAATGAATGGATAAACATTATTCTCTGCAGAATTTTGGAAGCCACAGTAATATGGATATTGGAGTCAGGTAGATCTGGATTCAAATTCCCTCTCAACTGTTGAGCTCATCTATGTTATTTCCCAAAGCCTCAGTTTCTCCATCTAAAAATGGAGCTATTTATAAATGGGAACAGTAATAGTTACAAGAATGACACACTTAATGTGCCCTTGTCTAGAAACTCAAGATGTACTAATTCATCTAATCTTCAGGAAAACCTTATAAGTTAGATACTGTTCTTATCCTCATTTTTCAGATAAATTAAGTCACAGAGCAAGTAAATGACTTGAGCAAAGCTCCTTCACAGACTTTATACAAGGATTTAATAAGGCAACATGTCACCACAGCGCCTGACACACTGTAGTTGTCAATGGATGTCAGTTCTTGTTCTTCATCTTGCCCATCCAATCCATTCACGAAGGTCAGGGGGCTTGTAGAGATCAAATAAAACAATTGAGACAGGATTTTGAAAAGAAAAGAATTTTGTATTTAAATTAACTAAAATTATTAACACTACTACTCATCAATCTGACATCAGACCTATAATCGAGAAACTCTAGTTTCATAATAGGATGAAGACTGCAAAATGCATTTTTTGGTAAAGATTTTATTCATTTTTTTTTTACAGAGAGAGATCACAAGTAGGCAGAGAGGCAGGGAGAGAAGGGTGGGGAGAGCAGGCTAAGATGCGGGGCTCAATCCCAGGACCCTGAGATCATGACCTGAGCCAAAGGCAGAGGCTTAAGCCACTGAGTCACCCAGGCACCCCTGCAAAATACATTTTTGAAATAAAATTCAAATTTATGACTTCACAGTTTCTACTCATAATGCTTAAGAGCCACTTTTTTTTTTAAATAAAAAAATTACTTATCTAGTGCCTTCTGAATGGACTTGGCATTGTGGGATCTAAAATGGATTAATTTTTCTTGTCCTGTGGCATTGAAAATTTGAAGGAAAAAGTCAAACAAAGTTCTTAGGTTCACCATGAAATCAACATGCGCAATCATTCTTTTCAAAGTGTTTGTACTTGAGGTTTGAAGGAGACAGGTCCAAGAGATGGGGAGATAAAGGTCTTTACTTGACACAAGGCTAATCTTAGCACTGTTTTAGCATATTTTTGTCTTATAAGCAAATTCATAATTACTTTGTGTTTCAGCTCTTTTTAAGTCAAGTCATCTGTATGTCGTAAAGTAACTTTGAACTAAATTCACATTTTATCTCTCCCTGTCTTTCCATGTGTATTTCATTTCCTTTAACCACTGGTTTTAAAATCCCTTTGCCTAAAGCTTTCACGTTTGTTTGGGGAGACCTTCCCACACACACCCTCTAACTTGTCTTCTAGGCAGGGCTCTGTCCCCAGTGACTTGAACAGTGACTGGTGATTAATACAAGTTAGAAGATTCATCTCCAAAATATTCAATTCTTTGCAACAATGTATCCATTGTCCTTCTGGTGGTACAGGCTTCATGAGCTTGTGTGTCTTACTCTGTGTGCCTTTACTACTCCTCTTTTCCCCTCTCTTTGCAGAAGACAGGAGGTGAGTTTAATGGCCCCAGGAGAGGACAGAAGGAAAAGCATTAAGGCGGAAAGGAAGCAGAAAGAAAGGAACACAGAAACATGCAGAGAGGGCCTTGTCTCCTTCCCAGGATGCTGAAAACTTCTGGTCTGTTACCAGCATATCTGTGGAGATAGCAATAAACAAACAACAGCAGCCAGAAAAATTGCCCCTCCAAACAAAAACCAAACAAAACAAATCCCAAAGTTTGACCAACACAGATATCAAACAAGTTGGGAGATTTTTAGAAAACTCAAAAGTTTTCTACTGTTCAGTGGCCCCTGGGATTTGATTACTGGTTAGTTCTCATTTTTTATTTTCATTTAAAACAGTCTTTTCTTAGAGGACGAAATCATGGCTTACATTTCTTTCTTTGTAATGTTGGGGCCTGGTACACAGTTGGCTTTCATTAAATGCTTATTTGTTAAATGAACAAGTAAACTTTCTTTCTGCACAAGAAAAGTTATTGACAGTTATGGGAAGAACCGAAACCAATATCTAGAAAACAAACTCTTTTTCCATTGGTTCTAAGCACAGAATCCTTATACTATCTCCACGATACTGAAGAACATGTATAAATAATCAAATATTGACTTTTATTTATATCAAGCATAAAAATACATATTTGATCCCTCAAATAAAATTGGAAATAAAGAAACTTCTCAAAATCAAGAAGAAGAGAAAGAGAAATGAAACAGTGGAAGGCCCAAGAGAAAAAGCTGTTGTTTATAGAGAAATATTAACCTTACACTATACATCTTTCATACTAATTATTTGGCAAATAGGTATAAATCACCTTGTGGTCCTTTTCATATCAGTATCTTCTTATCTAGCTCTTCATATATTTGTTATTTTCTTTCCAACTTTATCGTAAGCTCCTGAGAGCAGAGTCTATTAAATGTTTTACCACACACATAGCACTTTTTGTATACATTGTGTGTGTGATGCTGTATGTTTCTGTGTATATGGGTACAGAGATACTTTTTTAAAGTCACATTTTAGGAAAGGTGGACACCAGAAGGAAAAACCAAGCACCAATGATGCCGGTGGTATAATCTTCAGGTGGCATAATCACGTATACAAATTGATGGTATTTACTTGCATGTTCATACATATTCATGGTGCTTTATGTCTTAACCGCCCCTATATAACTGGCCTTCTATGGAAATTTGTCCATTTGCTGATGGGTACATCATTCTACAAATGATTGGTCCTGTGTCCAATTTTAGAGATAGATTTAGTGCATTCAAAATCAACTATAGTGCTAGTATACTTTTTTTTTTTAATAAAGATTTTCATTTATTAGAGAGGGAGCTCAAGTAGGGGAGCAGCAGGCAGAGGGAGAGGGAGAGAAGCAGACTCCTCGATGAGCAGAGAGCCCGATGTGAAGCTTGATCCCAGGACCCTGGCATCATGACCTGAGCCAAAGGAAGACGCTTAACCCACTGAGCCACTCAGGAGCCCTGTGTCAGTATACTTTGAAAGACAATTTCAATGCCTTTTGGAGGCACTTATTATCTGAGTCTTTCCTACTGGCAACGGTATGTAGATGATCTTTTGTATCTGGGCACTAGCTTTTGACTCAGAGTTGAGGCTATTGAAATCAAAATTTGCTTAACATCCAGTGTTTACTCTCAAATTGATCATTATTGTGTTTCACATCATCCAAGATAACCATTTATCTTTGAATGTTTTTTTAATTATGTTAGTTTTTAGTTCTTGTCCCCTTTTCTTGTGCATTTAATGTTGGAAGGATGGGAAGGCATGGTCCATTTCAGGAAAAAAAAAAATCTTACTAATAGAAGATGAAGCACATACCAAGAACACGGAGAATGAATTTGAAACAGGTTACTTTTCTCCTGAGTCACCTATAAGTTCAAACAGGCCTCCTGGGATTGGCACAGGGAGTATCTGCTGTGTGGTGCCCCCCACGATTTGTCCTTTCCTTTCACCCAGGCCCGAAGGGTTCCATTTCTTTTCTGCTCAGCCTCAAGCCAGAACATCACTTCTTTGGTTTCAGTTAGTTTTCCTCAAGCAGAAAAGAGTGTCCTCCTGCCTCTGAGAGTAGAGGGTAAAGGACAGCAGGCTTTCAAGATCCAGTCTCAAACTGAAGCCTCTAAAAGACCTTTTTATTGATGAAATGACCTCTGAGCACAGCTGCGGGTGGTCATTTTGCTTTAAAGCATCCCAGCGTCTTTTATGTTCTACAAAAGACTCCCTTCTATTAGCCTAGTTTGTTTCAGCCCAGGAAGGAGGTGGTGGTGGAAGGAACCTAAATTTGGCTATAGAACATCGGATGATACCGTCACTTTTTCTGCCTCTTAGGCTCTACTGGCCATCTTTCCTTTCATTTTGTGTGTTAGGTTGTTTTATCTCAATGTAACTTTTCCTGTGATCATTCAATATGGTAACTCATTGGTTGGACTTTGCAGTTCACTTCCCACATTACATTACATCAACTCATGTTCTTGAATGGAAAGCAAAAATTAGTGATTGCTTCGACAACTGATTATAGAAAGGCTAAGAGCCTTCATAGGCAAAAGAGTGATAATGATGATAACTGAAAATGATAACAACCATGAGGAGAAATCCTTTAGGCACTGTGGTAAGGGCTTTACACGTTGTAAGTCCTTTAATCCTCACAGCAAACTTGAGTTGTGAGTGTTCTTATCTCCTTGTACAGATGAGAAAATTGAGGCAGGAAAAGATCCAATAACTTGCCCAATGTCACATCGGTGGCAAGTGGTGGAGTTGAGACTCAAACAGTCTGGCTGTAGAGTCTAAATTTATAACCATCACATTTATAATAAAGATATTGTGGGCCATGCATCTATCATGCTTATCAACATATAATCAATTGGTTTATGAAAGGCATGCTTTAATAGGGCAATGGATTATGGCATGCTGGATGGAGAATCAGTTTGCTGATTCCACAGATGTAAGCTCTAGTCTCATCTCAGTTGCTCACCAGTATAAGGTCTATACTTAGGAATGCCCTTGGACCTCCTTTGGTTTCTGGAATAACCCAGTGAGGGACAAGACCAGTCTGTCTTGCAAAATCTTAAGCTTTGTTGGTTCGATCATGGCCACTGGCTTCAAGAAATCAGGGACTATGGACGTGGAAAAGTGTAATTTTTATTTTTACTGTACTTTGTCATGACCTACTTCAAATACTTCTTAGCTCAATGCACTGAAAGCCAGTTGCCATCCAAAATTTTAATTATTAATGTAAAAGTGTTTAAGATATGTCCATTAAGGCTGATAAAGTTGCGTCTGATTAACGGGCTTTTCATAAATGCACTGACACAAACTTTTTTTAAAAAATTAATTCAGCCTGCAAATGAACATCATCCATTTTGCTATCATATTTTATCAGTCTGTAAAGTGCATTCTCACTTCAGTTTTCAGCTCTGAATTCAGAACACTGTGAAAAATGACAGAATTTTAATGAGAAAGTGAACAACATGCCATCAACACCCTTTTGCCAGTAAAAATGGCACAACATCAAAGCTTTAAATCATGTTCCCTCCACACCTTTGGACATCTGTGATTCTGTCTGAGTCCTCAAAATCTGCTACATCCATCACCAGGTGCAGCCTTTAAACACGGAGGCGCTGTCTACTTCACTGGTTGGCATGGCAACAGTTGTCAAATCATCCCTTGATAATGCTCTTTAATTGATTGTATAAATTATTCTGAGATATGTGATTGCAAAATGATGTACTGAGGCTCTTAAGTGCGTAGATCAGCCTGGCTGCATTTAAAGATGCATCACATTCCCTGACTTTACCCAGGAAACTGACCCCCGCAGACTGCTGGAACACCCGAGATGAAGCATAAATATTAAACATTAAGGAAAAGTTTAAAGCAATGGCACAGTTAATTGCTACTCCAAGTGCATGTTAACTTGCTAAAAACCAACAGGCTGCATGTTGCATGCAGATGTAAAGATATTTTTTAAAATCACATCTAGAAGTCAGTCTACTTGAAGATGGCATTATTAGGAGAATTGAGTTTATGATTGCATGGATAGAGAAGTTATAGGCTATTTGGAGACACTTGGCATCGTCTTTCTTCATTAGTATGCCTTGGGCCTTTTCTTCTCATGATTCTTTATATACAATTAGTGCAGTGTATGTTGCCAATGTATTGGCTGTCCTGGTGCCTCCATCCCTCAGCTGAATGGCATTCTGTGACTTCTGGCATCTCTACTCAATTGTGAACAACATAGAAGTGATGAGTGTGGAAACTATGCTGAAAACATCCTGTTATTTTCATTTCAAGCTTTTTTGTTTCCCTATGAGTTAAGCCCAATGCAATCTACCTGAAAGTTTAAACTAGTGGTCCTCAAAATGTGGTTCCCAGCCCCGCAGCATCAGCATCACCATCACCTGAGAATCCATTAGAAATGCACACTCATTAGAAACCCTGGAAGTGGGGAAAAAAAAAAACAAAAACCTCTATGTTTTATTTATTTACTTAAATTTTATTTTGTTTTATTTATTTATTTATTATTTTTTATGTTTTAACAAGCTCTCCAGGATTCCAATGCAGTTCACGTTTGAGGACTACTGGAATAAGCTAGAGTTAGTTGCACATTAGAATTACCTACAGAACTTTTAAAACTACCGAAACATTGATGCATCTCCCAGAGATTCAGATTTAATTGCTTTGAGATGAAGCCTATGCACCTGGTACTTAAAAAAAAAAAATCCCCATGTGATTCTAATAAGCTGAAAAGCTTGAGGAACTCCGGTAGGGGACAATGACTTTGAATATAAGATCTTCAAATACTTAGGAAATGGTTATTATCAGACGTATTGTTTTATCGTTCTCTCTGTTTCCCCTTTTTAGTTCCTATTTCACATTTGTCCATTTATTTTTTTTAATTTATTTTCAGCATAACAGTATTCATTGTTTTTGCACCACACCCAGTGCTCCATGCAATCCGTGCCCTCTCTAATACCCACCACCTGGTTCCCGCACCCTCCCACCCCCCCGCCCCTTCAAACCCATCAGATTGTTTTTCAGAGTCCATAGTCTCTCATGGTTCACCTCCCCTTCCAATTTCCCCCAACTCCCTTTTCCTCTCTAACTCCCCTTGTCCTCCATGCTATTTGTTATGCTCCACAAATAAGTGAAACCATATGATAATTGACTCTCTCTGCTTGACTTATTTCACTCAGTATCATCTCTTCCAGTCCCATCCATGTTGATACCAAAGTTGGGTATTCATCCTTTCTGATGGAGGCATCATACTCCATAGTGTATATGGACCACATCTTCCTTATCCATTCGTCCATTGACGGTTGTACCTTAAACATTCCTTTACCAAGTGTCTATTACATGCCGTTTGCCATACGTGGAGGTAGAATGAGAAATAGGCATAGCCTTTTAAGCTAAGGGGAGGGGCAGATAATAAGTAAACAAAGGAAATATGTTTTTTGTTTAACTTTGTTTAAGTGCCTACATAATTATAAATTATGAGAAATGTTGTAAGGAAAACTAGTTGAATCCTGTGATAATGAATTCAGGGGACCTACTTTTATAGGGTGGCTAGGGAAAGTCCAGGGGGTCATCCCTTAGCTTAAAATTAAAGAACAATTGTAAAAAAGTCTACAATCAGGTGGGGTCTGGGGGTGGCGTGCAGGTGTATGTTTGGGAATGGGCAGGGAAATATTCCATGTGGAGGCAAGAGCATGTACAAGAGCTGCCCCGAAGGAAAGCACTCCACGTGTTCAGGGAACTAAAAGGAGGCCGCCATTAAAGGGCGGGAAGAGAAAGACCCAGAGGAGTTTGAAGAGGGAAGTATGAGGACTAGGCTTGCTATTCAGTGGCACGAAGAACCATGTAGGAACCACTGGGTGGTCTGAGAAAGAGCCGGGCACTAAGGCGAATTCATGGGATTTCAACTCAGTCATGTCGAAGAATCTTTGTACCTCAGTAGTTTCCAGCAAGGTTCCTAGTTGCTAAAATAGATTGCAGCGGCTTCCCCCCCAGTGTTTTGACTCCTACATTCTCAGGAATTGTTGGCCTTGTTGACTGGAGCAGTTGTGGATGGAAACGCTACCTCACTGGCAGAATTTAGTATAGACGTTAAGGTCTAGAGTGAAAATCTCAAGGTACTGGTAGGTTTTCCTGGAGTGGCTTGGGGTCTTAGCTTCATCTTCAATTATTAGCAGTGGTAGAAAAGAGTTTTAGTTTTGTTTTGCTTATTGTTTGTTTGTTTGTCTTTTACAATCTATGTAGTGGTAAAAGCTATTTATGTAAGGTATAAGTTATGTAAGGAAGGGAGGAGCTGTAGATTTTTAAGAACATGTGTGAATTTGTTTTGCCAGACTTTTTTTGTACCTCCTGTGTTCTTCAAATTCACGCGCTAATGTGAATGTTTAACATCTTTTACAAAGTCCTTCTGCAAACTAATTTCCAAAGTATATGTATTCTGGTTTATTATTGTCACAAATTATTTCTGTCTTTGAACTTAAGTGTCGGACAAACATCAAAACTTCCTTTGGAACTAGTCCCAGTAGAGAAGAGAGTCTTCTAGCTTATTTACCCACCAAAAGACACAATAAACAACCCAGTAACTAAGTGTCCATCTGCCTTACAAGAGGTCCAAAAGTTCAAAATAATTAAATGAGATCATGACAATATTAAGGTTTATATTGACTTTGTAAAGAGAGAGAACATGACAGAAATAATGCCATTTTAAAGGAGAACCTTGCCAATACTACCTGTAAAAACTTTTTTTTAAGAGCAATACTTAGATGACTAGTAGGAAGAAGGCTTCTTAAAAAAACATTTTCACCACAAAGTTTAGGATACATATAGGTAGAAATGGTAAGGACAATGAGCCAGTTGAAATGGAGACTGGAAGCTTTATTGGTTTCTGCAGGGGAAGTCATTGCAGGGAATGATCTGGACTCTTATCAAACACCTTGCTCTCCAGTGCTTGTCTGAGATCCAGAAAGAGGTCAAGTCCATTGACACACCAGCAGAGTTTAGGTGGATAACTCATCTCGTTCCTCCCCCAGAGGAAATGGACAGGTGAGTAACTGAACCATGGAAAGGACATTGAGTCGACAGAGAAAAACAGGAAATGACGAGGACCAGAAAAAGGGAGTCTCTCTTAGAGTTTGTCCCACTTTAGAGATTGGGTTTAAAAGTAACATTAAGTTGGTGAATTTAACTGTTCTCGACTTTTATAAAAAGCTCTAGACCTAGTATCTCACATAATTTCCCCTAGGGCAATATCACTCCTCTTTGAAAAACAACTTTGAAAACATTTAAATATATACACAGAAAAAAATAGCATTTTCCCCCAAAATTACATTTATTGACAAGCAGATCGTGAAAAAAAAAAAAAAAAGAACTTCACTTTGTGTAGACATCTGGAATGGAATGCAGGAATTATCTTTTATATTCCACAAAATAATACAGCCAATTATCTCCATTCACTCTCCATTTTCAGACTGCACTCAACAGGCACATGGTACAGGAAACCCGCGCAGTTAGAGAGAAACTGTGGAGAAAGCAAGCCTGGAGTTCACGTACATGCAGGCACAGAGCATGCTATGTGATTAGTGATGGTGTGATGCGTTCTGGGGACAGCTCTGTGTCATGTTTCTAAGGGTGTAATTAAGAGCGGTGCTGTGGGCTCAGAGGGCGCTGAGCGTTTTCTGAATGTTTCTTGTATGCCAAACATGGGGGCTACGAGGCTCTTACTGTATATTGGGGGATACGGATAAGTAAAGATTTAATCACAAAGGAATGTGATAGCAATGATAAAAAATGCTAAGTTTATTGAGTACTTATTACCACTTGAATGCTTTTCTGTCTTATTTAATTTAAACTTTATGAAAACCTATGATGTTTTGGCATTTGACTATTTCTATTACTATTATCTTTTACAGTTATTATTGTTGCCCCATTTTACAGCTGAGGAACACTGAGACCCAGACAGTCTAAATATATCCTTAAGCTTACTCAGCTGATAGGTGGGATAGTGGAGATGCAAACCCAGCTTTGTGTGGCTTCTGAGGCCAGGATTTCAGTTCTCTGTTACACTGCCTTGTGGGAAAAGAGGGTATTCAAGGGACACAGGGATGGGGCCCAGATCTGGCCTTGCAGAGGAAAGAGGGGCTGGGGAATAATTCCTTAAGAAAGCAACTTGCTGGGGTGCCTGGGTGGCTCAGTGGGTTAAGCCTCTGCCTTCAGCTCAGGTCATGATCTCAGGGTCCTGGGATTGAGCCCCGCATCGGACTCTCTGCTCGGCAGGGAGCCTGCGTCCTCCACTCTCTCTGCCTAGTTGTGATCTCTGTCTGTCAAATAAATAAAATCTTAAAAAAAAAAAAAAAAAAAAGAAAAGAAAGCAAGTTGCTGGTGGCTCCCTATTCTTTTCGCTCCTTCTAGGACTCATCTGTCATTTTCCCACCAAGGGATGTCCACAGGAGAGCTGCTGCCCAGCTGCCCATGAGAGGCGACCGGGCCTCAAAGCAAACAGCACTGACACAGAGCCCGACTGCCTGGGCTGAAGCCTCCCCTCACCGCCTCGGAGCTGTCGACCTTAGGCAAGATTCTGTTAAAGGGAGATAAAGGTTCCTACCTCATAGGTTTATTATGGGAATTGAATTAAATGAGCTTATCTCTGTACAACATTTCCACCAAGCACACACGACATAAGTATTTAAATAAATAGATTTGCAAAGGCTGCATTACCAAAAATATCTGTAGATTCTTCTTTGGGAGAGTTGATCAAAAACTCTTTGCTCAAGAACGCCTCCTGGTTCATAAACTTTTCTCATCTCAACGGGAATAGCAAGGCTCTTTGCGGTTAGGAGGGAGGAGGGCCCCGGGGTGAGGCCGGCTGGTGCCTCCTTCTGGGCTTTACGGAGAGTCTGAAGTTTGGGTTCACGCATTCCTGGAATTAAATCTTGGCTTTGCCTCTTGGACGTTGGACAAATCATTTAATAACTTCATTTGCAATTCCTTTATCAGTGAAATGAGAAAAATAACAACTCCTGTAATTAAATAAAATATTTTTTATGACAAAACTTGACAGAGAGTGGGGACTAAAATGTTGCCTGTTATATATACATTACCACTTACCGGTGGAGCAATTTAGGAAAAACTTATTTGTTTCTGAGTTTCACTTTCCTACCTTATATATCAAGACCTATGGAAGTTATAGTTTGTTTCTTTTTTAAAAGATTTTATTTATTTATTTGTCAGTGGGGAGGGGCGGGGGCACACAAGCAAAGGGAGCAGCAGGCAGAGGGAGAAGCAGGCTTCCCGTGGAGCACAGAGCCCAATGTAGGACTGGATCCCAGGACCCTGGGATCATGACCTGAGCTGAACGCAGATGCTTAACCAATGGAGCCATCCAGGCATCCCGGAAACTATAGTTTTTATATGCATAGTAATTAAAGTAGCTAAGAGAGTAATTTTGATTCAGGGAAGGACAAACAAATGAATGGGACAGAAAGGGAAGTCCATCAAATTGCCTTTTCTTGGATTGTTTATCAGATATAGTAGTTGACTTGTATTTAGAGGTTATGTGTACTGCTGAGAGACAAACCTGAATGCCTCTAGAGACTAATTTTATCCTTGCTTCTGGTAGCTTCACCGAAAGCTGGTATTTGTGAAGACACAGCAAGGCTGTTAGCCGGTGTCAGCCTGACGTACAGGCAGGCAAGGGTCTTCCTCGGGCTCTCATGTATAGACTTTGGCCTTAAATGGATGTAACTATTACCACCGTTTCTGAGCCTGTGCATCCCTTGAAATACTTTTTGTCCTCCCCCTCCCCCACCTCTCTCTTTTCATGGTGCTGAGTAATTGCAGTCGATTCATGATTCACATAAGTTAGATGCAAACATGACCCAATTTATTGTACAAGGGGCTTTATGATTTCAGGGAAAGGGCCCATCCCACACTTGGGAAGAAATGGACAGGAGGTGAATGGTGTCTTCTGTTCAAAGGCTGGGAGGATGGTGGTGGTGGTGGTGGGCACTGATGAAGACCAGGGAAGACCTCTCTGGACACTGTAGCGACAGCTTCATAGGTCTCCAAGTCAGAGACACCTTTCCGAGAAGCCCTGCACTGGACAGAAATGGGCCTCTGTTTGTACTCCTCCCGGGTTCAGGCATTGAATGGGGGTTGGGGCAACCTGGAGGTCATGTGACCTTGGCACAAATGTGGGAGTGACTCCGGTGGGGCGGCAGCTGGATTTGTCAGCCAACCAGGCTCCAGACAGCAGATCCGAGGAGAGTATTTTATGACTGCTACAGGTATAGGATGACCCTATAGGATCTAGTCTCGGATTAATTCTGGGTTCTGTTACCGGCCACTTTCCTGCTGACTTATCTGCTCCTGTCCTGCTGGCCTTCTTGTCACTTCCTGAGTGCACTGAATATTCTCCTGCCTTTGCATTGACTATTTCATCTTCATGGAAAATTCTCATCATATATATCTGTATGATTTGCTCCCTCAATTTAGTCTTCCATTCAAGAGTGGACTTCTCAGAGTTGCCGTCCCTGGCCATCTGTCCAAAATAACACATGTCCCCTTACTCCTTCTTACTCTCATTTATTTTTCTGCATCGTGTTTGTTTGTTTTCTGGTTAACCCCATTAGAATGTAAGCTGTACGAGAGCAGACCTTACTTTTGTTCACTAATAAATGACATACACCTAGGTAAGGATTTATCACATGGGAAATGCTTAGTAAATATTTGCTGAACGAATGGATATTAACTTACGTGTCAGTTAGCCCACACAATCTTTCTTATCGTACTTTATTATATATCCGGAAGGAGATCTATTACTTTAACATGTATGGCAGTGAGAATTACTTTTATAATCTGCTGAGGAATCTCTACCAGAGAGATGAGAAAGGTCCTCACTGATATTTCATTTCATGACACAAATTACTGGCGAAAACTACTTCCTTATTTTTTAGTTGACTTCATTTATTTACAGTCTCAGACCCAAGTGAGCTTTTCTATCCATGCAGCCCATGCCAGTCTCTAAATCAATATGAAGTCTCTTGTTTAGGCTTTAACACTGTTGTGTTATGTTTTACTCTTATTGTGTAGTCAGTCTCTGGATGCTATAACCCCACACCACCATCCCTACCTAGGCCTTCATCATTTTCTCTCTTTCTCTCTAGGCCTTCATCATTCTCTCTCTTTCTCTCTCTTTCTAAGGTAAACTTCATTTTACACCTGGCCTCCATTTTGGGGCTGTGTTGACCCCATTGGACTACTAGTCTCCATGGGGTTCAAGGACTCTATTAGTCAGTATCCTGTACTATTTTAATGACCACATGGGATGCAATCCATATTTCTAGATTATTACAGTTAATGTTAAATGGAACTCCGCCTAAGCCTGATTCTTTTGCCTCACCACTGGATGCCTCTTTCATACACTCAGTCTGTTGCTGTTTATCATTATTCCTTGTTTATATTCCTCTCAACCGTTTCCATTTGTGTGAATGTGTTTGTGTGTAGGCCAATATTACTTCAATTTTAAAGCAGGATTTCATGAGATCCAATTAAGTATTTTTCTAATGCTCAAATATACAGTGTCTACTACAGGATTCCCTTTGTGCTCTAATTTTGTAATGAAACTGAAAGGAAATCAATCAAGTTCCTCTGGCATGGGTTGGTTGTTATAAACTCATGCTGTTTATTGCTTATTCTGAGTTCCTCTGGATCTTACAGAAATATTTTTCAGTATGTTTCCACTACTTTGGTAGATTATTACTAAACCTAAATCACACCATTTGTTTGTTTGTTTTCAGGAAATCAATACGAGGTTTACATTTTCATATTTCTTTCTTGTATCTCAGTTCTTCCTGATTTGAAAATGGCATTTAACACAACCTGATTAAACAGTTCTCCTGATGGATGTATAGCTACACTACTAGTTATTTATAATACATGAAGTTCTCCAAATAGTTTTCCTCATAAAAATACTATATTCGATAGCATTCCTTTTTTTAAAAAATATTTTATTTATTTATTTGCCAGACAGAGATCACAAGTAGGCAGAGAGGCAGGCAGAGAGAGAGGAAGGGAAGCAGGCTCTTTGCCGAGCAGAAAGCCCAATGAGGGCCTTGATCCCAAGACCCTGGGATCATGACCTGAGCCGAAGGCAGAGGCTTTAACCCACTGAGCCACCCAGGCACCCCTAAGCATTCCTTTAGAACATAATGTTCTGTTGTATAGAGTATAGGGAGGGCATAGTTATAAACCATGGTTTTAGAGCTGGTAATCTATTAGTTTCCTCATGAAGAAGAGATATAGGGATGTCAGTGTATGAGCTTCCTACTTTGCTATGGTAATGTACCACAGATTTGATAGCTTAAAACAACAGAAACTTATTCTTTCATGGTTCTGGAAGCCTGAAGTCCAAAATCAAGGTGTAAGAGGGCCAGGCTCCCTCTGATGTCCCTAAGAAAAAGTCTTATCTTGCCTTCTCCTAATTTCCAGTGGCTGCCAGCAACTCTGGGCTGATAGCTGCCTCCATACACTCTCTGTCTCTACCATCACACGGCCTGCCTCTATGTGTCTCCTTTGTATCTCTCTATTTAAGTATCCCTCTCCTTTCTTTTATAAAGAAACCAGTCATTGGATTTAGGGTCCTCCCTAACTCAGTATGACCTCATCTTGATTATGTCTGCCAAGTCCCTATTGCTCCAAAAGAACTTATATTCACAGGTACTAGAGGTTGGAACTTATTTTTCTGATGGACACAATTCCACTCTCTACAGCCAAGTTCCCCAAGCTCTGAATCACTGGCCAGTCACCACACTGAAAATACACCAAGAGAATTATCTGAGTCCATTTGGGGTGCTATAACAAAATCCCATGGACTGGATGGCTTAAAGATCAAATATTTATTTCTCACAGTTTTAGAGGCCAAAAAGCCCAAGATCAAGGTCGGCAAGATTGAATGTCTGGTGAGGGTCGACTTCTTGGTTCATGGGTGGCCACCTTTACACTATGTCCTCACATGGCAGAAGGGGCTAGGAGCCTTGCAGAAACCTTTCCATAAAGACACTAATTCCATTCATGACCTAATCACCTCCCAAAACCTCACATCCTAATACCATTACATTGGTTAGGATTTCAACACATGAACATGGGGAAATACAAACATTCTGTCCATAGCAAGGGAAATCTGGGCAGTGGTCCTCAGTCTTTGTTTGCTCTATTACTCAGTACCACTCCATTGCACCTAGATTGAAGGCAGGCCCACTGTCTTGCTCACTTTCCCTTCCTTCCTCTTCCTTCCCACCTTCCTTCCTTCCTTCCATCTATCCATCCTTCCTTCCTTTCATTCTTTCTTTCTCTCCCTCTCTCTCTCTTTCTCTCTTTCCTTTCCTTCCTTCCTTCCTTCTTCCTTCCTTCCTTCCTTTCTTTCTCTCCTTCTTTCTTTCCTTCTTCTGCTTAGAACCAGGTTCTAAGAGATACTGAGAGACAAAATCCGAAAGGCAACATATCTCCCAAATGGCAATGGCAGAAAGAGACAGAAAGAGAGAGAGAGAAAATTTCTCAAAACACAGCTACATATTGAACCAGGTTCTTTTAACCTCTTTACCTCTTTGCCTCCCCTGTGGAAAATCCTACTTCTACCATGGCTAATTATGGGCTGGATCCCTTTCAGGGGATTAGAGGGAAGCATTGAGCTCTTGGTAGAGGTTTGGATGTCTCAAATAATTCCCAGAGGCAATAATTTTGTTTTAATTATTTTGTAACTTAAGAGATTGCTTAAACCAGTGTTGTGCTGGTAAGCTGGTTCTACTAAAAAAAAAAAAAAAAGTCTTGATTTGTAGCATTTGTCAATTTACATGGTGTGAATACTTCCACCGTGGTCAATTTCATGCTACCACTTGTTTAACAATTGGCTTGCAAAACTCCTGAAAATTCACAATTGGATCTTGTGAGTCAGGATGACTTGGCCCAAGCACATCACTGAATTGGTTCATCAGTTCACTGTCTGACAGTGCCAGAGAGCAGGGCTGTAGGAAGAATAGACATGAATATGGTCCCATTATGGTTTAGGATCTGGGAAATATGCAAAAGAGAGCATTGAATATCACAAAAATTTAACTATTTTTAATCTCAAAGTGCAAATTACAACAATGAAGGCAGCACATGGGAAATGATCAGCTATTTCAAAAGTTATAATCCTTCATGCTGGTGAGAATACACTTCATAGGAATACTTACACATTGCAGGTGCACACTCAAAGTGCTATCGATGTCATAGAAAACAATCTGACAGCTTTTACCAGGACCCTTGACAAATTTCGTGTCCTTTCGTAATGTAATATCTTTTGTTATACTTTTTCTAAATATATTTTTTGGTTAAAAAATGATGTCAAACCCTATAAATTCAATTAAATCTTCAACTTCTTCCTCTACTTTCCTCCTCTCTTACCTGCCCTGAGCATACTGTCCTTTCTGCTATTTCTCAATAGCAGGTACCACCCCTGCTTCTGGTCTTTGAACCTACTGTTCTGCCTCCTGAACTGTTTTCCCATTGACATTTACATGCCCTACCTCCTTATTTCACCCTGGCCCCTTATATTTTCAGAGAGGACTTGCGATCCAGATGATACAATCCAAAATAATACTGTCTCCACCACTCTCTATTCCCTTGTTTGGTATTGTTTTTTCCTTCTAACCCAATTACTGTATAACATTATATTATTTATTAGTTTGTTTATTTTCTCTTTCTCGCTGCTGTAAACTCCATGGGGCAGGGATCACATTTATCTATCTCATTCCTTGTGGAATTGCCATACCTAGTACAGTGTCTATCATTCAAGTAGATACTTGGTAAGTATTTGCTGAAATAACAAAAGGATGAATAAATGAATGTGTGAATGAATCTTAAAAATCTTTTCTGATTTACACATTGCTGGAACCTGTTCTTCTTAAGGCCTGTTTAATATTCTCTCATAGGTATGTACCATAGTTTGCTTAATCTCCTATTGAAGGACAATTAGATTATTTGAGTGTTTCTTCTTATATTGAATATCCTTAAGTGTACACTTTTATACACTTGCATATCTGTAGGTTAAATATCTAGAAGTAGAATTGTTGAGTTAAAGAATATATATTTGAAATTTAGTAAGTATTACCAAATTGCTCCCAAAAGGAGCAATACAAGTTTGTACTCTTTTACAGGTTA
>NW_022631780.1:0-28686 GCF_010015895.1 Lontra canadensis
ATCTTCTCCCATTCCGTGGGTTGCCTCTTTGTTTTGTTGACTGTTTCTTTTGCTGTGCAGAAGCTTTTGATTTTGATGAAGTCCCAAAAGTTCATTTTCGCTTTTGTTTCCTTTGCCTTTGGAGACATATCTTGAAAGAAGTTGCTGTGGCTGATATCGAAGAGGTTACTGCCTATATTCTCCTCTAGGATTCTGATGGATTCCTGTCTCACGCTGAGGTCTAGAACTCATACAGCAATTCAGCAATGTGGCAGGATACAAAGTCAATGTACAGAAATCGATGGCTTTCTTACACACTAACAATGAAAATACAGAAAGGTAAATTAGAGAATTGATTCCATTTACTATAGCACCAAGAACCATAAGATACCTGGGAATAAACCTAACCAAAGAGGTAAAGGATCTGTACTTGAGGAACTACAGAACACTCATGAAAGAAATTGAAGAAGACACAAAAAGATGGAAGACCATTCCATGCTCTTGGATCGGAAGAATAAACATTGTTAAAATGTCTATACTGCCTAGAGCAATCTATACTTTTAATGCCATTCTGATCAAAATTCCACCCGTATTTTTCAAAGAGTTGGAGCAAATAATCCTAAAATTTGTATGGAATCAGAAGAGACCCCGAATAGCTAAGGAAATATTGAAAAACAAAAATAAAACTGGAGGCATTACGTTACCTGATTTCAAGCTTTACTACAAAGCTGTGATCACCAAGACAGCATGGTACTGCCATAAAAACAGACACATAGACCAGTGGAACAGAGTAGAGAGCTCAGATATAGACCCTCAACTCTATGGGCAAATAATCTTCGACAAAACAGGAAAAAATATATAGTGAAAAAAAGACAGTCTCTTCAATAAATGGTGCTAGGAAACCTGGACAGCTATATGTAGAAGAATGAAACTCGACCATTCTCTTACACTGTACACAAAGATAAACTCAAAATGGATAAAAGACCTCAATGTGAGACAGGAATCCATCAGAATCCTAGAGGAGAATATAGGCAGTAACCTCTTCGATATCAGCCACAGCAACTTCTTACATTGATCTTTTCAACTGTTCTCTGTTTCTATTTCATTTGTTTCTTTTCTGATCTTTAATAATTTTTTTCTCCTACTAACTTTGGGCTTTGTTCTTTTTTTCCCTCGTTCCTTTAGTTATAAGATCAGATTGTTTATTTGAGCTTTTTCTTATTTCTTGAAGTAGGCCTGTATCATTACAATCTTCTCTCTTAGAAATTCTTTCACTGTGTTTCAAAGATTTGGGGCCATTGTGTTTTCATTTTCATTTGTGCCCCTGTGTTTTTTTAATTTCTTCTTTGATTTTTTTTGCTAACCCATTGGTTATTTAGTAATGTGTACTTTAGCCTCTATGTGCTTGTGTGTTTTCTGGATTTTTTTCTTGTGATTCATTTCTAGTTTCATTCTATTGTTGTTGGAAAAGATGCATGATACAATTTCAAACTTCTCAAAGTATTTGAGACATATTTTGTGGCCTATCTTAGAGAGTGTTCCATGTGCACTTGGAATTTTATTCTATATGTTGTAAATTATGTCCTAAAAATAGCTAAGTACATCTGGCATTTATTACAGTTGTGCACTGTGATTTATGCAATTTCGAGTCACCTTTCATTGATGAAGGTCTGGGAAAGGCAGAAGAGAGTAAGTTAATTCAATAGCTTTTCAGAGGAATCATCATTTTAAATTCAGTATGACAGTTTTTATATTCAAAATGAATTCACATATTTCAAGGTTAACTTATACATCTTATTCTTAAATTAAAATGAGCATATTGAATTTTTTCGTTGTATTGAAAGGAAAGAACGAACTTTACAAATTCCCAAGTGTATTTTAAGCCATTATTACAATAAATGGGTTGCCTAGTTGAAGAATAATATTCCATCAGTAGATAGAAGCTATTTTGTACTATTGTTTTAACAAGAGACAGTCTTTTAAAAATGACTTAATTGAACAAAAAATTACTTAGCTGAAATATAATTTATATACCATATAATTTATCAATTTAAATAGAACAATTCAGTGCTTTTTTGTATATTGAAAGTTCTGCAACCATTACCTCAGTCAGTTTTAGGACATTTTTACCACCCCTCAAAATACCACATCTTCATTTTCAGTCACTCCCACCTCCCTGACCACCATTATCACCATGCTCACCCCAGCTGTAGGTAACCTCTAAACTACATTGTGTCTTTATAGATTTTCTATTGTGCATATTTCACATAAATTAAATCACATAATATGTGGTCTTTTGTGACTGGCTATTTTCCCTTAAAATAATGTTTTCAAAGTTCATTCATGTTATGTCCATGCATTAATGCTTCATTCCTATTTATTGATAAATAATATTCTATTGTACAGAAAACTACATTTTGTTTATCCATTGATCAGTTGATAGACATATGAGTTGCTTCTACCCTTTGGTTTATGAATAATGCTGCTGTGACTTTCATGTACAAGTTTGTACTTACATATGATTTTATTTATCTTAGGTATATACCTAAGAGAGGAATTGCTGGATCAAATGCTGACTCTATGTTTAACTTTTTGAAAAAGTTTTAGATTACTTTCTGACGTGTCTGCATCATTTTACATTCCCACAAGCAGTGTTTGCAGGTTTCAGTTTCTCCATATCCTGGACCAAATTTGTTATTATATGATGTTTTGATTATAGCCTTCATTGTTATGTGTTATGAAGTGCTATGTCATTGTGATTTTGATTTACGTTTCCCTGTTGGTTAATGATAATGGCAATTTTAGCCAATTTTATATCATCCTGAGAGAAATGTTTGATTACAGTCATTTTATAATTGGTTTATTTTTTCATTATTGAGTTGGAAGGATCCTTTGTATATTCTGGATACAAGTCCTTTATCAGATGTAAGATTTACAAATATTTTCTGCCATTATATGGGTTTTCTTTTCACTCTTATGGTGTTCTTTGAGCACAAAAGTTTTTAATTTTGATAAAGTTCAATTTCTTTGTTTTTTTCCTTTGTTACTCATGTTTTTGGTTTGCATTTTTGGGTTTTCTTATTTTATTTATTTTTAATTTCTAATGTTTTTAATTAAAATAGTTTTTAAAATTAAAATTTAAAAATAATTTTTATTATGTTCAATTAGCCAACATATCATTAGTTTTTGATGTAGTGTTCAATGATTCATTACTTTTGTATAACATCAAATACTCATCACAACACGTGCTCTCCTTAATACCCATCATTTGTTTACCCTGTCACCCCACCCCCCTCCCTTCTGTAACCCTCAGTTTATTTTCCCAGGTCCAGAGTCTCTCATGGTTTATCTCCTCTCTGATTTCTTCCCATTCAGTTTTTATATACAATGGATTATTACTCAACCATCAGAAAGGATGAATATCTACCATAAGCATTGACATGGATGGATCTGGTGGGGATTATACTAAACAAAATAAGTCAAGCTGAGAAAGACAATTATCATATGGTTTCACTCATATGTGGAATATAAGGAATAGTGCAGAGGACCATAGGGAAAGGGAGGGAAAACTGAATGGTTTTTCATATTTTAAGAACTATTTCCTAATCCAAGATCATAATGATTTATGCCTATATTTTCTACTAACAATTTTATAATTGTAGCTCTTATATTTAAATTTATGATAAGTTATGTGTTAATTTTTTATGGTGTGAAGTTGAAGTCCAACTTAATTCATTTTTATGTGGATACCCAGTTGTCCTAACACCATATGTTGAAAAGATTATTTTTTCGGTATTTAATCGTATTGGTACTCTTCTTGACAGTGAGTGTAACAGTGTACTTGTGAACTCTCAGTTCTGGTCTGTTGATCCATATGTATACCTGTATGACAGTACTACAATTACCTTGACTGCTGTAGTAAATTGAAAAATTGGTTAAGTATGAGTCCATCAAATTTGTTCATTTTAAAGATGGTGTCAATTATTCTATATTTGCATTTCCATATGAATTTTGTGATTATCCCATCAATTTCTGTAAAAAAGAAAGAGAAATGGGTAGGATTTTGACAGAGATTTTATGGAATCTTTAGAGCAATTTCAACAGTATTGCCATCTTAACAATTAAGGCTTTCAGTCCATAGGCAGGAGATAACTTTCCATTCACTTAAGTATTATATAATTTCTTTTAACAATTATATGTTTTGGTGTACATGTCTTACACTTTTCTTATGCTTATTTTTAAATATTTTATTATATTTTTATTATTTTTCATGTTATATGAAATAGAATTGTTTTCTTAATTTTATTTTCATATTGTTCATTACTGTGTATAAAATTGTAATTGATTTTTAACATTTTATTTTTATTTACTTATTATTTTTATTTTTTTATGTTCAATTAGCCAACATATAGTACATTATTAGTTTTTGAGATAGTGTTCAAGGATTCATTAGTTGAACATAACACCCAGTGCTCATCACAACATCTGCCTTCCTTAATACCCAACCACCTAGTTACGTCTCCTCCCCCACCACCCTCCCTTCTGTAACCCTCAGTTTATTTTCCCGAGTCTAGAGTTGCTCATGGTTTATCTCCCTATCTGATTTCTTCCCATTCTGTTTTCCTTCCTTTCCCCTGTGTTCCTCCACGCTATTCCTTATGATCCATATATGAGTGAAACCATATGATAATTGTCTTTCTCTGCTTGACTTATTGCACTTAGCATAATCCCTTCCAGTTCCATCCATGTTAATGCAAATAGTGGGTATTCACCTTTTCTGATGGTTGAGTAATATTCCATTGTATATATGAACCACATCTTCTTTATCCATTCATCTGTTGAAGGACATCTCAACTTCTTCCACATTTTTATCTCATTTTTGTCTTCTTTAAGTCTTAGAAAATAATTTGTTGAGACCTGCTGCTGTCGAGGACTCTACACTGTCTGGAAAGTATTCACACCTTATCCTGACCTTCTACTCCTAATTTCCCTTTTTCATAACCATTCATTTTTCTCACTTAAACCCCAGTTTAAAAATTGAATTCAGTCAGGAATATAATCCAGAAACCGATTTTTTCTAAGTATCAATTTGCTGTTGTAATCCATACAGAGGTTAGAATAAAATTTCACTTTACAAAACCTAACAATAATGATTAAATGCTAAACAATCCTGGGATATGCCAGGTGGAAAAAAAAGAAGCAGTGATAAATTGTCAAAGCAAAAGGGAGAGCTAAGTTAAAGAGATTTGGTAATAGCTACTTCAAAAATAATGGAACCGTGTTTTAGGCTGTACAAATAAGCAAAATCCACAGAGTTTAGAAGAGGAAATTCTAAGTCAACAGAACAAAAGAATAAAAAGTGAATAAAGCTCATCAAAGCCACAGTTCTTGATCAATCAATCTTGACCTTGAAGGAGAACAATTAAGAGAGCTTGATTGAAAATGTTATTTTATGTGATTTCTGGAAAGATGAATCTGCAGTTAAAAGACCACAACCTTTCTCAGTATCTCTGTCGACCAAGAAAGATCAAAAGTAGAGTAATATTGGATTAATCAGTCATCTGTTTAGGGTAAAGCCTTCCTCATGGGAAAAGTCAGGACTTCTAACAATTGTCCTCAAACCATAAAGTACAAATTATCACGTAGGAAGCTAACACAGCCAACTTCCTAGATCTTGCCTCAGAGGTTGTGATTCACTATCATTGGTTTCCAACCCTAACTGCATACTAAAATTACCTGAGGAGTTTTTTAAAACATACTGATGCCCATTCCCCACCCCAGGTATTTAAGATTTACTTGAGATTATGAATGTAGCCTAGCTATTGTTATTTTCCAAAAACTCCCCAAATAATTATAATATGTAGCCAGGGATGAGAACCAGGCTCTTAGATCAGTATAAATTTACTTTTAAAGTAGCATCTTCTAAGTGAAACTGATGCATTTAATATACTTTGTATATTGCTAGGTGAATTTGTATACTCAACATATCACAAACCTGCTGTTCTAAGTAGTACATTTATGAAGTGCTATGTGGTTTCTGAGTTCCAAACAAGACTTTACTGTTCATTATAACTCAGTTGTCATAATTATGAAAAGCAGCATAGATGATCCAAATCAATCATCAATACAGAAACATTTTAATTTTAGAAGTCATGCTTTCTATCTCACATTATTATATAGATATAATTCATATAACACGCTTTGAATTGCAAATAACTATACAGATCAAAAACTTATTTTAATATTAACAGTGGAATTTGCTTGTAAAAGAGCACAGTTGTTTATGGTCTCTTAATGCTCAGTTATGGAAAAATGACTAGTGAAATAATACCTGCTTTGCAGGTGGAAGTAATTATGCATTCATAGACAAGAAAACATACATGCAAATTTCAAGATGTGTTATAAAGAAGTGCCTTTTAATTGCATATACATAATTTTACAGACTACCATGGCAACAGAAAGGTTACAGAGAGAAGAGTTTATCTCATAACATATATTATATAGTATAATTGTCTCCGTTGTGCCAGATTCTTCTTTGCTTTTCTGAATATACATCTTTTTGCCTCAGGGATTCTTTTTTACTTCTCATAGAAGCCTTAAATTTCCTCCAAAATTACAGGTTTACAAAAAAAAAAAAACCTTAAAATTAAATGCATTAATTAGTTAGTCTTCATTAAAGGCTAAAATTTGTCTCGAAAACAGCTAGTTTTTTGGAGGGTTCCATCTGATATTGGGGTAGAATTTTGCTTTCTTTCATTTCTGCTGTATGTTCTTACATTTGGTGATGCAATCAGAATTTGTGACTGTTGAGATCTCTGGTATGAACATTTGGTAGCATTTACATTTTGGTTTTAGGACTCACATGTTTGTTTTCACACTTTTACCTTTTCAATTCTACAGTATTGACAATCAGCTTTCAACCTGGAAAAATATTAAAATATTATGTCAGGCTCAACAGCTATAGTTTAGCTTCATGACACACTTCCCCTTAGCCATAGAGGAATGACTGTAGATTCTGCTCATGTTTCTCTGTACAACCCATTCTATGCCTGTGGAACATGTTTTATATTTGCATTTATCAGTGTCAGAAATCTCTTTTCTTTACTCTCCTTTAGTAAACTGTATATTTCAATGCAGCCAGTGCTAATATCTGGAAACAAGTTCCAGATTTTAGTGAAGCAATAGAGTCATCATAATATCATTATCACTACCATTCCCCCCTCCTCATCAATTCTCACATTCAATTCATTGCTTTATTTTTTTAAAACTTCAGTTTATTCGTTGCCCTATGTATTTCCTATGGTGATGCCATGCATCATCTAGTAGGATAAGTGTTAATACAAAAAAATGCTGCAGTAGGAATTCCAACTCAAATCTACATGCCACTGAATTTTGCTCCAAGAGAAAGTTACTCTAAAAATCATTTAATATATATCATTTGTATAATACCTATAGGACTGTACAGCCCTAAATTTCAGAAATGTGAGTAACAAAATGTAAGGTTGAAAACAGGGTTATGGGTATTGAGGAGGGCATGTGCTGTGATGAGCACTGGGTGTTATACTTAACTAATGAATCATTGAACACTGCAACAAGGACTAATTATTTATTATACAGTGGCTAACTGAACACAATAAAAATAAATAAAAACAAATCCCACCATTTTGCATGAAAAAAGACCTGTAAACTTTTTCCTGAAATACAGAAAACTAACACATTTTACAGTAATTTACAGTAATGCTATTTTTTAAAAGATTTATTTATTTGAGAGAGAGAGAGAGGTGGGAATGGTAAAGGGATAGGGAGAACCTCAAGCAGACCGCACACTGAGCATGGAGCCAAATGCAGGGCTTGGTCTCACAACACTGAGATTATGACCTGAGCTGAAATCAAGATTCAGGTGCTTAACCAACTGAGCCACCCAGGTACCTCCAGTAATGCTCTTTTAAGTGGTAAATGTCATTTAAAATATAGAAGAGACTGCTTTCCCAGAAGAATGGAAGTTGTTTATTTGATCATGACATATATGCAGTATGTAGTAGAAATACTGATCCTTTTTCGAGGTATCAGGGTTTTTTTTTTGTTTATTTGTTTTTTTTTACAGTTTAAGCCATCACCAAAAAGCTACCAAAGGGAAAATCAATACTTGTCATGACTAGCTTAGCATAGAGAATTCTTTGAAATAATCTTTTAAGGAAAATCATATTTTGAGCAACAACTTCAGTGAACTGGTTTATTAAATATAAAATCAGTTAAGAGGGCAGCTTGAACAAACATATGAGTGCAATAAAATCAGTGAATTAAATCTCACTAACAATGTATGTAAACAATATTTAAAGAAGATATATTTTTACCACAAATGATATGCCTGTTTTCATGATTATGGTCTCAAGTGTGAAATATTAACAGTGATGCCCTAAGGCGATGGTTCTCATCACCATCACCTGGAAACTTGTTAGAAATCCAAGTTACCTGGTCTTTGCCAGAGCCAAAAGAAATTAAAAGCTCTGATGATATGGACCAGAAACCCTCCAGATGATTCTAATGTAGACTAAAGTTTGAGAATCACTGTCAAGATCTTTTTTTTCCACCTAATTTAATATTAACAGAAAGTTTTAAATAAGTAGTATAGTCAGTTTAAAATGGTAACAATTGGTCAAGATTCCTTTATTCATTCTCTAAAGCTAATTTGACACAAGGTTTATATTTATTAACTCATTTGTTCATAAATTTTCAACTCTATATTGAAAATATATATTTCTGCTCATTTAAATAATATATAGCCAATAACAAAATTTGGATCTTGTTCATTCAATGTAAAACAAATTATTAAATGGTATATTACTTCATCTAACAGTATTAGAAAATCAGTTTAATAAAATCATAATGTGCCATGCACTGGGCTAATTACTATCTGTGTTTAATTCTAATTTTCACAGAAACCCTGCAAAACTGGAATTAGTATTCTTCTTTAACAGATTATTAATTTGGAGTTCAGGCACTGTTACATAGCCACCAGATTTCTCTGATTACAGTGCTTTTGCTCAGAGGATTATTTTCCAGATTCTAGCAGCTTATTGTTTTGAATATTAACACATTTGAAATGATGTAGACATACTGGCCATTGTATAGTTTAAGGAAACTTGCTTTTCCTTAAAGCAGTTGGAGATGCCCCACCTAAAGGAAGAATCCTTGCTTTCCTTTTTAAAATTTTTTCATTAAAATAAAATTCATGTAACATAAAATCCACCATTTTAAAAGTGTATAATTCAGTCATTTACTATAATCACAATGTTGTGCACACATCACTTCTAATTTCAAAATGTTTTCATTACTCCAAAAGCAAACCCCATACCCATTAAGCAGTCACTTCTACCTTTTCCCCTCTTCCCAGCCAATAGCAACCACAGAAAACTAATCTGTTTTCTGTCTCCATGTATTTCCTATTCCGGATATTTCATATAAATCAATTCATATAGTATTTGAACACTTGCGTCTGGTTTCTTTCACTTAGCATATTATTTCTGAAGCTAATTTATGTAAAATGTATAAGTATTTCCTTCCTTTAATGGCTAAATAATATTCTACTGTACAGATACAATGCATTTTGTTTATCATTTCCTTTGTTTTTGGACAGTGGATTTGTCTCCACATTTTGGCCATTGTGATTACAGCTGCTATGAAATTTTGTTACAACATTTTGTTTGAGGATTTGTTTTTAATACTTTGATGTATATACATAGAAGCAGAATTGTGGCTTTCATGGTAATACTATGTTTAACTTTTTGAGTAACTGACAAATTATTTTCCACAGTGGTTGTACCATCTTTTCCTCTTTCCACTTTTTATTAATAGACTACTTCTTAGAGCAGTGTTAGGTTTCCAGAAAAATCTAACAGAAAGTAAACAGAAGTTCCATATGCCTTCTTCCCTCCAAAATTGTTGTGGTACATGTGTTAGAATTGATGAATCAATATAGAAAATATTATTAACTTAAATCCATATTTTATATTAAGCTTCACTATTTATGTTGTACATTTCTATGGGTTTTGCCAAATGCATGATGTCATGTATCTACCATCACAAACTTACGTAGAAGAGTTTCATCCCCCCAAAATCACTGTGTTATACCTAATCACCATTCCCTCCTATACACTTCCTCTCTTAGCCCCTTACAAAGGCTTATTCTTATTATTACACTTTCTCTATTGTTCTGCCTTTTCCAGAATATCATGTAGTTGGAATCATACTGTATCTGCCTTCTCAACGTGGCTTCTTTCACTTAGCAATATACATTTAAGGTTCTTCTGTGTCTAGTTGGAGCTTGATCAGTTTTTTTTTTACTATTGCATAATATTCCATTGTGTGTATGCACCCAAGTTATTTATCCATTCATCTACGGAATGACATTTTTCTTGCTTCCAATTTTTGAAAATTATGAATAAAGCTGCTATAAACATCTGTATACAAGTTTGTTTTTTTTGTTTTTTAAAGATTTTATTTATTTATTTGACAGAGAACACCTGTAGGCAGAGCAGTAGGCAGAGGGAGAGGGAGAAACAGGCTCCCCTCTGAGCAGAGAGCCTGAGGCAGTACTCTATCCCAGCAACCTGGGATCATGACCTGAGTAGAAGGCAGACGTTTAACTGACTGAGCCACCCAGGTGCTCCTATTTTTCTATTTTTTTTTATTATGGTCAATTAGCCAACATATAATACATCATTAGTTTTTGATGTATACAAGTTTTTGTGTGTATGTAAGTGCTCAACTAATTTGGATAAATAACACAGTGTGTGATTACTGGATCATATAGTAAGATTATGTTTAGTTTTTTTGGTTTTTTGTTATTTTTACAAACATCCAAACTATCTTTTTTTATTATGTTCAATTAGCCAACATGTAGTACTTCATTAGTTTTTGATGTAATGTTCAATGATCCATTAATTGTGTATAACAGTGCTCATCACATTAAATGCCCTCCTTAATACCCATCACCCGGTTACCCTTTCCCCCACCCCCTTCAATTCTTTAACTCTCAGTCTGTTTCCCAGAGACTAGAGTCTCTGATGGTTTGTGTCCCTCTCTGATTTCTTTCCATCCAGTTTTCCTGCCCTTTCCCTATGATTCTCTGCACTATTCCTTATGATCCACATATGAGTGAAACCATATGATAATTGTCTTTCTCAGCTTGACTTATTTCACTTAGCACAATACAAACTATCTTCAAAGTGACTACACCATTTTTCATTCCATCAGCAATGAATGAGAGTCTGTCACTCAATATCCTTACCAGCATTTGGCAGTGCCAGTTATTTGGATTTAAGCCATTCTAATAGGTGTATCTATAATAGTGCTATCTCATTATATTTATTTGCAATTTCCCAATAACATACTAATATTGAACATTTTCTCATATTCATATTTGCCATCTCTATATCTTCTTAGGTGAGATGTCTGTTCAGATCTTTTGTCTACTTTTTTTCTTACTCAAATATAATTAACATATGTTATATTTGTTTCAGATATATATTTATCCAAGAATTGTGTACCTAATAACTCAGTGCCCACGGTGATCAGTGTAGTACCATCTGTCACCATAAAACATTATTACAGTATTATTGAATATATTCCATATGCTATAATTTTCATCTGTTATTTATTTATAAATGGAAGTTTGTATCTCTCAATCTCTTTTATCTGTTTCATGAATATCCCAACCCACCTACTATCTGACAACCACCAGTTTGTTCTCTGTATTTAACAATTTGATTTTCTTTGTTTCTGTTGATTGGTTTGTTTTTTAGATTCCACATATAAGTGACATATAGTATTTGTCTCTCTTCTTTTTGTTTCAAATTTTTATTTAAATTATAATTAGTTAACATATAGGGTAATAATGGTTTCAGGAATAGAATTTAGTGATTCATCAATTACATAATAACACCCAATGCTCATTATAAGTGCCTTTCTTGATACCCATCACTCATTTAGCCCATCCCCAACCCACATCCCTCCATTAGCCCTCAGTTTGTTCTCTATCATGAAAAATCTCTTATGGTTTCTTTCCCTCTCTTTTTTTCCTCCCATAGGTTTATCTGCTTTGTTTCTTAAATTCCAAATATGAGTGAAATCACATGGTATTTGTCTTTCTCAAATTTATTTTGTTTAGTGCAATACACTCTACCTCTACCCTTGTCATTGCAAATGGCAAGATGTCATTCTTTTGGTGGCTGAGTAATAATCCATTATATGTGTACCACAGCTTCTTTATCCATCCATCAGTCAATAGACATTTGGGCTCTTTTCATAACTTGGCTTTGGTTGATAATGCTCCTATAAACATTGGGGTGCATTGCCCCTTTGAATCAGTATTTTTGTATCTTTTGGGTAAATACCCAGTAGTTCAATTGCTAGATAGTAGGGTAGTTCTATTTTTGAATTTTTAAGGAACCTGCATACTGTGTTCCAGAGTGGCTTCACACGTTTCCATTCCCACCAACAGTGTAGGAGGGTTCCCCTTTCTCCACATCCTCACCAACATCTGTTGTTTCCTGTGTTGTTAATTTTAGCCATTTTGACAGGTGTGAGGTAGTATCTCATTGTAGTTTTGGTTTGTATTTCCCTGATGATGAGTAGGCTGAGCGTCTTCTCATGTGTCTGTTAGCCATCTGTTTATCTTCTTTGGAAAAATGTCTAGTCGCATCTTCTGCCCATTTCTTAACTGGATTTTTGGTTTTCTGGGTGTTGACTTCAATAAGTTCTTTATAGATTTTGGATACTAACCCTTTATTGGATAGGTCATTTGCAAATATCTTCTCCCGTGCCATAGGTTGCCTTTTAGTTTTTTTCTCCCCTCAGGGTTTCCTTCATTTTGCAGAAGTTTTGTATTTTGATGAAGTCATAAGAGTTCATTTTTATTTTTGTTTCCCCTGTCTCCTGGGATGTGTCTAGTAAGAAGTTGCAATGGTGAAGGTCAAAGCAGTGGCTGCCTGTGTCTCTTGTAGGATATTAATGGATTCCTGTCTCACATTTAGGTCTTTCATCCATTTTGAATTCACTTTTGTGTAAGGTTAGCACATGATTTTTCATAATATTCTCTTATAATTGTTTGTATTTCTGTGGTTTTGGTTTTTATCTCTCTACTTTCCTTAGTGATTTTATTAATTTGGGTCTTTCTGTTTTCTTTTTGATAAGTGTGGCATGGGTTTATCAATTTCATTCAGTCTTTTGAAAAACCAGCTCTTACTCTCATTCATCTGTTCTACTGAGTTTTTGTTGTTATGGTTGTTTCTATATCATTTAGATATCTGTTCAGTCCATCTGGTCCAGTGTGTCATTCAAAGCCACTATTTCCTTGTTGATTTTCTGCTTCAATTACCTGTCCATTGATGTAAGTAGGGTGTTAAAGATATGTATGATTATTATATTACTATCAATGAGTTTCTTTACGTTTGCTATTCATTGATTTATATATTTGGCTTCTCCCAAATTGGGGGCATAAATATTCACAATTGTTAGATCTTCTTGTTGGATAGATCCTTTAAGAATGACATAGTGTCCTTTGTATTTCTGACTACAGTCTTTAGCTCATCTCTTGTTACCATCTTTGGTTTTAAATCTAGTTTGTCTGAAAGAAGTATGGTTACTATGTCTGTCTTTTGATGTCCATTAGCATGAGTGATGTATCACCATCATCTCACTTTCAATTTGGAGACATCTTTAGGTCTAAAAGGAGTCTCTTGTAAGCAACATATAAATGTGTCTTGTGTTTTTATCCATTCTTATACACTATTTCTTTTGATTGGAGCATTTAGTCCATTTATATGCAGAATAATTCTTGATAGATAGGAACTTAGTGCCATTGGTTTTTATTTCTATTCAGCGTAACAGTATCCATTATTTTTGCACCACACCCAGTGCTCCATGCAATACATGCCCTACCCAAAACCCACCACCTGGTTTCCCCAACCTCCCACCCCCTGCCCCTTCAAAACCCTCAGGTTGTTTTTCAGGGTCCATAGTCTCTCATGGTTCACCTCCCCTTCCAATTTCCCTCAGCTCCCTTCTCTCCATCTCCCCATGGAGATACAACCTTACACCAGTTAGAATGGCCAAAATTAGCAAAACAGGAAACAACATGTGTTGGAGGGGATGTGGAGAAAGGGGAACACTCTTCTACTGTTGGTGGGAATGCAAGTTGGTGCAGCCACTTTGGAGAACAGTGTGGAGATTCCTCAAGAAATTAAAAATAGAGCTTCCCTATGACCCTGCAATTGCACTACTGGGTATTTACCCCAAAGATACAGATGTAGTGAAAAGAAGGGCCATCTGTACTCCAATGTTTATAGCAACAATAGCCACGGTCAGCAAACTGTGGAAAGAACCAAGATGCCCTTCAACAGATGAATGGATAAGGAAGATGTGTCCATATACACTATGGAGTATTATGCCTCTATCAGAAAGGATGAATACCCAACTTTTGTAGCAACATGGACAGGACTGTAAGAGATTATGCTGAGTGAAATAAGTCAAGCAGAGAAAGTCAATTATCATATGGTTTCACTTATTTGTGGAGCATAACAAATAACATGGAGGACATGGGGAGATGGAGTGCCATTGTTTTATCTGTAAAGTCTGATTGTGGAGATTTTCACTTTTCCTTTCTTGTCTTTGTCATTTTTGGTCTTTCTTTCCCACTTAATCTGACCCCTTTAATGTTTCTTGTAGGGCTTGTTTAGTGGTCATGAATTCCTTTCATTGTTTTGTTTTATTTAGGGGGGAGTCTGGGAAGCATTTTATCTCTCCTATTTTGAATGAGAGACTTGCTGGATAAAGTATTCTTGGCTGCATATTTTTTCCCTTCAACGCGTTGATTATATCTTGCTACGTTCTTCTGGCCTGCCAGACTTCTGTGGAGAAATCTGCTGCTAACCTGATTTGTCTTCCCTTGTAGTTAGGGATTTATTTTCCCTTGCTGCTTTCATGATTCTTTCCTTATCTCTATATTTTGCAAATTGTACAATGATGTGTCTTGGTGTTGGCTGGCTTTTGTTGAATTTAATGGGAATTCTCTGTTCTTCCTGGATTTGGATGATTATTTCCTTCCCTCGATTAGGGAAGATTTTAGTTATAATTTCCTCAAATAAACCTGCCTGTTTTTCCCTCTCTTCTTTTTCTGTGATGTCTATGAAATGAATATTATTACACTTTGTGGAGCTTCTGAGTTCCCTAAGTCTGCATTTGTGATCCAGTACTTTTCTTTCCCTCTTCCTTTCAGCTTCATTATTTTCCATAATTTTATCTTCTGTATCACTTATTTGTTCCTCTGCTTTGTCCATCCTCATTCTCATTGCATTCAGTCAGTTTTGTATCTCAGTTATAGCATTTTTAAAATTTAGGCATGATTAGTTTTCAGTTCTTTAATCTCTGCAGAAAGGGATTCTCTAGTGTCTTCTATGCTTTTCTCAAGCCCAGGTAATATCCTTAAGACCACCCCCACAGCAATAAAAGTAGAAGGCATTAGGGCCTGGGTTCTTGTGGGTCACGTCAAACGAGCCGAGAGTAAGGACGCCCCCCAGAGATGGAAGCTGCAGCCGACAGACCCCGCTGACCATGGACTAAAGCTAAGACTAAAAAACTGTGAGTTTATTGTTTCTCCTATTGTTACCTGTTTATGTAAAGTATAGGTGGGAAATTAGATGAACAGAATTAGGAAAAATGAGCCGACTGTGCACTAATGTCATTTATGGCTCAGACATATTATTTTTATCCGTTCTGATGAGATCCCTGACCATGATCTCTTCCAGTTCTTTCTTTTGGGATGAATTTCTCCATCTTGGGATTTTGCTTAGACCTCTGTCTACAGTGTGTTAGGAAAAGCTGTTACATTTCCTGCTCCTGGGAGTAATGGTTATATTAAGAAGAGAGCATATACTGTCCAGGGCCTGGCACTTTAGGAACTTTTTTTTGGTATATGCTGTGTGCACTCTACTGCTGTGTTTTGGCTGCTTTTGCCTGCAGATCAGTCCTCTGCAAGTTTCTCCTTGCCTGCAGTGAGAAGTGTTTGGACCTGATCCAAGGTGTGGTGTTTTAACTAGGTGTATTTAAAAAAAAAAAAAAGTATGTTGGTTAAAAAGTCTAGATCCTATTTCCCCTAGAGCTGAAGATTTGGACCATTCTATGATCAGTAGTCTTGGTGCATACAGGGGATTTGTGCTGGTCTTCTAGGGGGAGGGTTCTGCTGTGCTTGTTTTCAGGGCATCTTGGCCTTGTAAAGGTGTACCTGCAGGGCACTGTGGGGCAAGGCTTGGTGTAAGCCACTCCAGCATCTACTGAGGGTGCTGTGTTTCTCACTGAAGTGTGTCCATACTGATGGACAGGTGGAAAATAGCATCATTTCACTCTCTCATCCCTGGAGAAGGGAGTTCGTGCCCACTGCTATTCAGGAAGCCCAAACAGGAGAACGATTAATCTCCCCTCTTGTGTCCCAAGCTCCTTTTGGAACCCTCACTTCACCCTGATTGTTTCCAAAGCCATCTGTCTGCCTGGTGGCACAGTACTCCTGTGCTTTATTTCAGGCATGCAGCTAGGTTTCAAAGCTCCAAATTTTAGGGACCAATCATGGCACATACCAGCTCTGATCCTCTGGGGTAAGGTCTTGCCATGCTGTGTCTGGTGCAGGTTTGTCCCCCCCCCAAAAAAAAAATAGTCACGTGACTGTGTGGGGCTAGGATTTTACACAAAAGCACAGCAGAAAGCCGGCTTCCAGGTTAGCTGCCTTCAGCTTGGCTGCTCAATGGCACCTTTCTCTTTTGTCTTCTGAGAGGCAGTGCAGGCTCTTCCAAATGCACACCAGGAAGGGGATCTGT
This sequence comes from Lontra canadensis, assembly GCF_010015895.1. Lineage (NCBI taxonomy): Eukaryota > Metazoa > Chordata > Mammalia > Carnivora > Mustelidae > Lontra > Lontra canadensis. Next base: position 16,848 of record NW_022631780.1, read on the forward strand.
TCCACCCTTTGTGACCCAGAGGATTCTCAGACCACATTGTCCACCCATGGGCCTCTGCCGTCCTTCCCCACAGGAGCCCCACTAAGCCCACCAGGCATGACCCTGGAGATGGCACGGACTTCTAAAACTTCAGACTTTGAGCTCCACTGCTTATAAAGACTTGGGATAGTTAGCTCCTCTCCTTTTCCCAGTCAGTGATTTAGGGGAAGAGTTTATCTTGTGCAATCCCCTGTGTCCTGCTTTTATTCTCTCTCTCTCTTTCTCTCTTTCACTCTCCCTCTCTCCTCCTGTCTCTGAAATCAGGGCTCCCACCCCTTCATAGAACTCACAGTCCTTTTCTCTCCCAAATCAACTCTCTGCAGCTCCTACCTTTCACAATGTGGCCAATTTTCCCCCCTTTAGATGTGAATTTTATTCCCTCAGTCCTCAGATTGATTTCCTGGGTGATCAGAATGATTTGACATTTATCCATCTGTGTTAGAGGGACAAGGTAAGCATAGGGTTCCACTACTATTCCACCATCTTAACTCCCCCTCCCATCTGATTTAATTCAATCACTATAATACACTCTAGGTCCATGCATGTTATCACGAATGCTAAGATTTCATCCTTTTTTATGGTCGAGTAATATTCCATTGTATATATTTACGAGTTCTTTACCCATTTATCATTGGTCACTTAAGCTTGCTTCCATATGTTGGCTATTGCAAATATGGCTACAATAAAGATAGTGGTGCACATATCTTTTTGAATTATTGTTTTCATTTTCTTTGGGTAAATACCCAGTAGTGGATTTACTGAATCATTTGGTATCTCTAATTTTAATTTTTTGAGGCATTTCCATATTGTCTTCCACCGTAGATGCATCGATTTACATTCCCACCAACAGTGCATGAGGGTCTTTTTTTCCCCACATCCTGACCAATACTAATTCTTTCTTGTCTTTAAGATTCTAGACATTCTGATAGTTGTAAGCCAATATCTCATTGTATTGCGTTTTTTCAAAATTTTATTTAATTTCTAATTAGTTAGTATAGTGTAATATTGGTTTCCAGAGTAGAATTTAGGGATTCATCACTTATGTATGACAGTCAGTGCTCGTAATAATAAGCGCCCTCCTTAATGCCCATTACCCACTTAGCCTGTCCCTATCCACCTCCCTCCACCAGCTCTCCTTGTTGTTTTGACTTGAATTTCTCTCGTGATTAGTGATGTCGACCATCTTTTCATATGGCTATTGGCTGTCTGTATGACTTCTATAGAGAAATGACTGTTCAGGTCCTTTGCCCATTTTTAATTGGATTATGTGGAGTTTTTTGGTGTCAAGTTGTGCAAGTTCTTTATATATTTTGGACATTAACCCTTTATCAGATATATAATTTATAGATATATTCTCCCATCAGTAGCTTGACTTTTGTTTTGTTGATGGTTTCCTTTGCCATGCAAAGGGCTTTTATTCTGGTATAGTTCTAGTAGTTTATTTTTGCTTTTATTTCACTTACCTTAGGAGACATATCTAGAAAAATGCTGCTAATGTCAATGTTTAAGAGATTATTGCCCATTTTTTCTTCTAGGATTTTTATGGCTTTGGGCTTGACACTTAGGCTGTTAATGAATTTTGGGTTTGTTTTTGTCTAACTTATAGGGAAGTGATCCAGTTTCATGCTTTTGCATGTAGCTGTCAGTGTTTTTCAGTAATAATTATTGAAGAGATTGTCTTTTCCCCATTGTTTATTTTTGCATTCTTTGTCTGCATTAATTGACCACAGAAGTCTTGATTTACTTCTGGGATCTTCCTGCTGTTTCATTAATCTATGTGTCAGTTTTTTGTGCCAGTACCATACTGTTTTGTTTGCTGCAACTTTGTGGTATATCTTGAAATCTGAGATTATGATACCTCCAGCTTTTTTATTCTTTCTCAAGATTGATTTGAGTCCTTTGCAATTTCATACAAATTTTAGTGTTACTTGTTCTAGCTTTGTGGGAAATGTTATTGATATTTTGATGGTGATTGCATTGAATCTGTAGATTGCTTTCTATAGTAAGGACATTTTAACAATATTAATTCTTCCAATTCTTGAGCGTGATTTATCTTTCCACTTCTTTTGTCTTCTTCAATTTCTTTCATCAATGTTCTGTAGTTTCCCATATATAGATCTTCCACCTCCTTGGTTAAGTTTATTCCTAGGCATTTTTGTGTGTGTGTGTGTGAAATTGTAAATGGGAATGTTTTCTTAATTTCTCTTACTGCTTTATTATTATTTTTATTATTATATGAAGTACAAATATATTTCAATTATATATAAATTATATTATTATATATAATTATGTATTATGTAGAAATGTCATTATATAGGAATGCTACTTTATTATTATTACTATATAAAAATGTAATTTTGTAGATTAATTTTGTGCTTTACAACTTTAATGAATTGTTATCAGTTCCAATAGTTTTTTGGTGGAGTCTTTAGGATTTACTATGTATAATATCTTGTCATTTACAAATAGTGACAGTTTAATTCTTCCTTAACAATTTGTAGGCCTTCTGTTTCTTTTTTTTTAAAGATTATTTATTTATTTGACATGGAGAGAGAGAGACAGCTAGAGAGGGAACACAAACAGGCGGAGTGGGAGAGGGGGAAGCAGGCTTCCTGCCAAGCAGAGAGCTGGATGCAGGGCTCGATCCCAGGACCCCAGGATCATGTCCTGAGCCAAAGGCAGACGCCCAAGGACTGAGCCACCCAGGTGCCCCAGCTTTCTATTTCTTTTTTGCTCTGATTACTGCAGCTAAAACTTCCATTATTACATTGAAAAAAAGTGGTGGTATTGGACATTCTTGTCTTGTTTCTGATTAGAGGAAAAACTCTCAGTTTTTCATCATTGAGGATGATGTTCACTGTGGGTTTTCATATATGGCTTTTATTTATTTCATATACTTACAGAACATCACATATGTGTTTTGTAAATACTTTCTTCCACTCGATGGCTTCTCTTTTCATTCTCTTAATAGTGTCTATTGCACTGAAGATGTTTTGAATCTTGATGAGGTCTAATTTTCAAATTTCTATTTCACGTGTGCATTTGGTATTTATCTATACATTTATTGCCAAATTTAGGGTCACCTAAATTTTCTTCTATTTTATCATCTAAAACTTTTATGTTTGGAGTTTTACATTTAGATCTGTGATCCGTTTTGAGGTAGTTTTTGTAAAAAGTGTAAGGTCAGTATATAGATTGTTTTTCTTTTTTCTTTCTTTCTTTTTTGCCATGTGGATGTCTAGTTGCTTTAGTATCAGTTGTTGAAAATACTATCTTTTTTGCCATTGACTTTTCATGTTCCTTTCCCAAAATCAGTTGACTATATTTGTGTGGGTCTACTTCTTGGCTCTCTCTATTCTATCTTGTTGATCTATTTGTCATTAGTTTACTTATACTACACTATCTTTATCAGTGTAGTTTCATATTAAGCATTTAAGTTGGATAGTGTCAGTCCATCAACTTTATTCTTTTTAATACTATGTTGGCTAATCTGGACCTTTTTGCCTTTTCATATGAGCTTCAGAATCAGTTTGTTTTTTATCCACAATGCACCTTTATGGTATTTTTATTGAGATGGTGTAAATCTAGAGACAATTTGGAGAATAATTGACATCTTAACATATCTTGTCTTCTTATCCATGAACATGAAATATCTTATCAGACATTTACATCTCCTTTGATTTATTTCATCTGCATTTTAAAGCTTTCTTCATATAGCTCTTATATACGTTTTGTTAGATTTATACCTAAATATTGATTTCTTTTTAGTGTTAATGTAAATAGTGTTGCCTTTTAAATTTCAAATTGCCATCCAATCATTGCTGGTATATAAGAAAGTAATAGATTTTTGTATATTGTTTTGTATCCCCTAAAATTGGTACAATTCCTTGTTAATTCAAATAATTTTTATCAATTACTTGTTTTTTTCTACATAGACAATCATGTTATGTCATCTGCAAACAAAATTTTATTTCTTCATTCTCAAACTGTATACCTTTTACTTCATTTTTTTCTTACTGCCTTAACTAAGACTTTTAGTATAAAGATGAATAAGAATAGTAAGGAAAGACATCCTTACCTTGTTCCTGATCTTAAAGGGAAAACATCTACTTTCTTGCCATTAGTATGATTTCAGGTATAGGTTTTTTTGTTTGTTTTAAAGATTTTATTTATTCAAGAGTGAGTGAGAGAATGAGCGCATGGGAGAGAGAAGGACAGCACAAGTGGAAGGAGAAAGAGCAGAGGGGAGAGGGAGAAGCAGGCTCCCCACTGAGGAGGGATCCTGATGGGACTCCATCTCAGGACCATGGGATCATGGCCTTAGGCAAAGGCAGATGCTTAATCAACTGAGCCACCCAGGCACCCCAGGTATAGGTTTTTGTAGATGTTCTTTATCAGGCTGAAATTAAAAAAAACTGGGGAGGATCCAAGATGATGAAGTTCAGGAAGACCTTGAACTAACCTCCTTCACAGACACACTGAATCTATGCCTACATATAGAAAAATCCCTCCTGAAGAACCAATGGCTGACTTAGCAGCTTCTACACCACAAAAATTAGAGTAGAGGGACCACATAGAGAATAGCAGGAAAGATGCAGACACAATAATGATAGGAACACCCCCAATATTGTGATCTGTGTTGAGGAGAGAGAGTACTAAAGAACCAGGAGCAAATTCATCTTCTGTGGGCACAGAAAAAACAACAACAACAACAACAAAACAAAACAAAAACAAAAACAAAAACAAAAAACAACAAAACTGTGGCCTAAAAAGGCAACAAGAAAATAAAGGAACTAATCCTCCACCAAACATCAGAAACTTACTGGAACTCTGTCCAGTGTCAGAGGGGCTAGTGAGTGCCACTGTTTACATTGCCCTTCCACCTTGACAGTCTAGAAAGGAGCAGAATCCAGGTGTCCTAGCCTGCCCATCACCTCAGAGTTTCCCTAGACAGTTATCCCATAGTGGCTTCAAAATACCTTGACACAGGGGGGGAAAAAAAGCCTCAGTTTAAAGAGGAAGTAGACTATAAAGAAATCCCAGCCCTAAACCTTTGCCAAATGGTGATGGAGTTTCTGAAACTCTCTCTGGAGGGAGAGGGACTGACACATGCAAGTTTATTTTGCCCCTCCAACTAAATAATGCACCCAAAGTAGAGTCCGAGTGCCCTAGCCAGCTTGCCACCTCAGCATGCTTGGGCCCCTGGCTCACACCAACCCCAGCCATCTCTCTAAGATGCCCCTCCACAATATTCACCAAGGTCCAGCTGTCCCACTAAGGTAATCCTGGGTGGAGCATATCAGAACACCCCTGGACAGCAACCAGTCGTGCTCCAGTCATTTTCCGAGGTAACACAGCCACAAAGCATCTCAGAATACTCTAGGCTTATAACCACATTGGCTCTGTATGACTTGCTAGGGTACATCCTGTGAGAAGTGCCCTAGGACCTCCAAGCCTATACCTACTTCAGCTCCTATTGCCCATTTAGCCCCCACCCCCTGAACAGAACACCCTGAGACATCCTTGCCCAAGCTTCCTTTGGCTCCAGCCATCCCACCAGGGTGACCTTAGGAACACCAATCAACACATGCTAGAGCTCCAGACAGCAACAAACCTACTAGACACATGCAGTCTACAGAGGGGAAGTCCATTTCCTCAAGTCTAGAAGAAATAGCTGTTCTACTTAATTGATAGAAACAAATGCAGAAAGCCAAACAAAATGAGGATACAAAGGTATATACTTCAAATGAAAGAACAAGATAAAATTTCAGAAAAATAATTAAATGAAACAGAGATAAACAATCTGCCTGATAAAGAGTTCAAAATAATGGTCATAAAGATGCTCACTGAATATGAGAAAAGAGTGTATGAACTTCAATTATAGTTGAAAAATAAAGTAACTGAAATGGAAAAAAAAAGAACACTAGAGGGAATCAACAGAAGATTAGAATTCAGACCAGACTGAACACATCAAAGACAGGACAAGGGAACACATCCAAGATGAACAGCAAAAAGAAAAAAAAAATTAAAAACAAGAATGGGTTAACAATCCTCTAGGATAATATCAAGCATAATAACATTTGCATTATAGAGGCTCCAGAATTAAAGAGACAGAAAGGAGCAGAAAACATATTTGAAGAAATAATAGCTGAACACTTCCTTAATGTGGAAAGAAAAGAAGCATCCAGTTCCAATAAATGCAGAGCATCCCAAACAAGATGAACCAAAAATTTCACCAGGACACAAGATAATTAAAATGTCAATGATTAAATAAAAGGTCAAAGATTGAACATAAAAAGAAAATTTTAAAAGCAGCAAAAAAAGATGCAAATATAGTTACATGCAAGGAAAACCCTTTAGGTTAGCAACTGATTTTTCAGCAAGAGGTTAGCAAACCAGAGAGGAGTGCCATGATATATACAAAGTATTAAAAAGAAGAAAAAAACTTAAAACCAAGAATATTCTACACAGTAAGGTTATTATACAGAATTGAAATAGATTCCCAAACAAATGAAAAGAGTTCATGACCAGTAAATCAGTCTTACAAGAAATGTTAAAGGGACTTCTTTAAACAAAAAAGAGAAAGTCAAAATTAGAAGAAAATTATGGAAGGAAAATAAATGCTCAAATAAAAGCAAATGTAATAGTAGATCAATCACTTCTAAAGCTAATATGAAGTTTAAAATGTAAAAGTAGTAAAATCAATTGTATCTAGAATATTTAAGGGATTCATAAAATAAAAAATATGTAATATATAACATCCTTACATAAAATATGGAGGCATCAGAATGAATTTTTTTAAGAATGTGATTGAACTTAAGCATCTATTAGCTTACTATAGATTGCTCTACACTTAAGATGTTATACAGAAACCTCATGGTAACCACAAACCAAAGACCTATGATACATACACAAACAAAAACAAAAGAACTCCAGCATAACATTAAAGAAAGCCATCAAACTTTAAGGAAAGGGAGTAAGAGAAGAAAGGAATAGAGATGAACTATGAAAACAGCCAGAAAACAATTAACAAAATGGCATTTAGTTATATATATATATATATATATATATACATATATATATATATATATATCAGTAATTACTTTCCATGTAAATGGACTAAATATTTCAATCAAAAGACGTGGGGTGACTGAATGGATGAAAATCGCAAGATCTACCTATGTGATGCCAACAAGAGACTAACATTAAACCTAAAGAGTCATACAGACTGAAAGTGAAGAGATGAAAAAAGGTATTCTGTGCAAACGGAAGTGAAAATAAAGCTGGGTAACAATACTGACATCACACAAAATATGCTTCAAAGAAATGACTATAACAAGAAACAGGACATTAGATAATGATAAACAAATCAATCCATCAAGAAGATATAATAACTGCAATACCTATGCACCCAACTTAGGGCAACCTAAAATACAGCAAATGTTGACAGACATTTAGGGAGAAATTGATGGTAATACAATATTAGTAATGCAATATTAGTAAGGGACTTTAACACACTACTTAAATCAATGCATAGAATATTCAGACAGAAAATCAGTAAGGAAACTGTTGCTTTGACCTGCACAATAGGCCAGATGGACTTAAGAGATATATACAGAATATTTTGTCCAAATACAAAGAAAACACATTCTTCTCAATTGATCATGGAACATTCTCCAGGAGAGATCACATTAGGTCCAAAATAAGTCTTAATAAATTTAAGAAGACTGAAATCATATTAAGAATCTTTTCCAATCACAGTGGTATGAAATCAATTATGAGAAAAAACCTGGAGGAAAAACACAAAAGACACGGAGGCTAAACAACATGCTATTAACAACCAATGAGTCAATGAAGAAATCAAAGAGAAAAAAAGAACACATGGAGACAAACGTGAATGAACACACAACAGTCCAATGTCTTGGGACACAGGGAAAGCTCTTCTAAAAGTAAAGTTTATAACAATACAAGCCTATCTGAAAATCTCAAGTAATCCAACCTTATGCCTAAAGGAAAAAAAAAGAGTAAACAAAGCTCAAAGTTAGAAAAAAGAAGGAAAGAATAAGAATAATAAAGTAGAAATAAATGAAATAAAGATCAAAAAAATAGAAAAAAACTCAAGGCAACCAAGAGCTAGTTCTTTGAAAAGATAAACCCAGTTGATTAACATTAGCCAGACTCAAGAAAAAGACTCAAGAAAAGGACTCAACTAAATAAAAACAGAGATGAAAGAGAAGTAAAAACCAACACCACAGAAATAAAAAGGTCTATAAGAGACTACTACAAAAAGTTATATGTCAACAAATTGGGCAGCCTAGAATAAATGGATAAAGCATAGAAACATTCAGTCTTCCAAAAAAAAATGAATCAGGAAGAAATAGAAAATTTGAATAGAAAAATTACTACTAATGAAATTGAATCAATAATTGAAAAACTCTCAACAAATGTCCATGAATAGATGGCTCCATAGGTGAATTCTAGCAAACATTCAAAGAAGAGTTAATACCTCATTTCCTCAAACAATTCCAAAGATTAGAAAAGAAAGCTTCCAAATTATTTTAATGTGGCCAGTGTTACCATGATACCAAAATCAGATAAAGAACTACAAGAAAAAAATCTACAAGCCAATATTCCTGATGAACATAGATGAAAAATCCACAAAAATATATTACCAAACTAAATTCAAGAATACACTAAAGGGGCACCTGGGTGGCTCAGTGGGTTAAAGCCTCTGCCTTAGGCTCAGGTCATGATCTCAGAGTCCTGGAATCGAGCCCCGCATCGGGCTCTCTGCTAAGTACAGAGCCTGCTTCTCTCTCTCTCTCTCTCTGCCTGCCTCTCTGCCTACTTGTGTTCTCTGTCTGTCAAATAAATGGATAAAATCTTAAAAAAAAGAATACACTAAAAAGATAATTCATTTTGATCAAGTAGGATTTATTCCAGGAATGCAAGGGTGGTTCAGTATCCACAAAATCAATCAGTATGATACAGCACATTAACAAAACGAAGGCTAAAAATCATATGATCATCTCAGAAATACAGAAAAAGCACATTATAATTCAACATTTATTCATAAAAACTAAGCAAAGTGGGTTTAGAGGGAACATCCTTAAGATAATAAAGGCTATAAATGACAAAACCACAGCTAACATCATACTGAGTAGTGAGATATCAAAACCTTTTCATCTAAGATCAGAAACAACAAGGATGTCCACTTTCACCACTTTTATTAAAGGCAGCACTGGAAGACCTAGCTGCAACAATTAAACAACAAACAGAATTAAAAGGCATTCAAATTGGTAACATATAAATAACTATGTTGCTATTTGCAGATGACATAATAACTATATATAGACAATCCCAAAGACTACCAAAAAACCATTAGAAATAATAAATGAATTCAATAAAATTGTAGGATACAAACTTAATATACAAAACTTGTTCTAAGTCCATACACTTATAACAAAGTAGCAGAAAGAGAAATTGGGAAAACGATCCCATTCACAATTTCATCAAAAATAATAAAATACCTAGGAATAAATTTAATCAAGGAAGTTAAATTCCTGTACCCTGAAAACTATATAACATTGATGAAAAAAATTAAAGACAAAACAAAGAAATGGAAAGCTATACCATGCTATGGTTGAGAAGAATTAATGTCGTTATAATGTCCATACTACCCAAAGCAATTTACAGATTCAGTGTAATCCCTATCAAAATGCTGTCCCCCCACCACAGGACTAAATAAACCCAAAATTTTTATGGAACCACAAAATCCCAAATAGTTTAAATAACCTTGAGAAAAAAAATTAAAAAAATTTACAGGTATCATAATCCAGACTTCAAGATATACTACAAAGCTATAGTAATCAAAACAGTATGGTACTGGAAAAAAATATACATGCAGAACAATGGAACAGGATAGAGAATCCATAAATAAAACCATACTTATATCATCAATTAATCTACAGCAAAGGAAGCTAGAATACATAATGAATGAAATACATTCTGTTCAATAAGTGGTGCTGGGAAAACAGGACAGTTACATGCCAAAAAAATGAAAGTAGACCTCTTTATTACACAATACACAAATAAAAACCAAAAATGGGTTAAAGACCTAAGTGTGAAACCTGAAACAATAAAACTCCTAGAAGAAAACATACTTATCTCTTGAACATTAGCAGTAGCAATATTTTTCTTGATCTATCTCTGCAGACAAAGGAAACAAAGGGAATGAGAATAAATTACTGGGACTATCCTAAATTACAAATCTTTTCCACAGTGAAGGAAATCATCAATAAAACAAAGAACCTACTGAATGAGAGAAGATGTTTGCAAATGATATATCTGATAAGGGTTAATGTGTAAAATATATATAGCACTTACACAACACAGCACCATAAAAACAATCCAATTTAAAAAATGGGTAGAGGAGAAAAAGGGGGGGATAGGGCATGAATAGATTTTTTTCAGTAAAACCATACAGATGGTCAACAGACACATGAAAAGGTGCTCAGCACCACTAATCATCAGGGAAATGGAAATCAAGACCACCAGGAGATATCACCTTACATTTGTCAGAATGGCTAGTGTCAAAGAAACTAGAAATACCAAGTGTTGGTGAGGATGTGGAGAAAAGGAAACACTTGTGCCCTGTTGGTAGGAATGTAAATTGGTGCACCCACTCTTGAATACACTATGCAGAATCCTCAGAAATTAAAAACAGACATAACATATGTTCCAATAATTCCACTACTGAGTATATACCCAAAGGAAACAAAAACTGGGGCACCTGGGTGGCTCAGTTGGTTAAGCATCCAAATCTTGACTTTGACTTAGGTCATGATCTTAGAGTCATGAGATCCAGCCCCATGTGAGGCCCCACACTCAGAAAGGAGTCAGTTTGGAATATATATTCCCACTCTCTGCCCCTGCCTCCTGACTATCCCCCACCCCGCGTCTCCTTAAATAAATAAATAAATAAATAATATATTTTTTTAAAACCCTATTTTGAAAAGATATATCCATCTTTATGTTTATTGCAGCATTATATGTAATAGCCAACATAAGGAAGTAGCCTATGTGTTCACTGATAAATGAATAGATAAAGAAGAAGTGGAATGTGTGTGTGTGTGTTTGTGTGTGAGTGTGTGTACACAATGAAATATTACTCAGCCATAAAAAAAGAATGAGATCTTGCTATTTGTGATAATGTGGATGGTTCTAGAGGATAGCATTCTAAGTAAAATAATTCAGAAGGAAAAAGACAAATACCATATGATTTTTTTTCATTTTCTTTTATTTTCAGCATAACAGTATTCCTTGTTTTTGCACCACACCCAGTGCTCCATGCAACCCATGCCCTCTCTAATACCCACCACCTGGTTCCCCCAACCTCCCACCCCCCACCGCTTCAAACCCCTCAGATTGCTTTTCAGAGTCCATAGTCTCTCATGGTTCACCTCCCCTTCCAATTTCCCCCGACTCCCTTCTCCTCTGTAACTCCCCTTGTCCTCCATGTTATTTGTTATGCTCCACAAATAAGTGAAACCATATGATAATTGACTTTCTCTGCGTGACTTATTTCACTCAGCATAATCTCTTCTAGTCCTGTCCATGTTGCTGCAAAAGTTGGGTATTCATCCTTTCTGATAGAGGCATAATACTCCATAGTGTATATGGACCACATCTTCCTCATCCATTCGTCCATTGAAGGGCATCTTTGTTCTTTCCACAGTTTGGCAACCATGGCCATTGCTGCTATAAACATTGGAGTACAGATGGCCCTTCTTTTCACTAC
>NW_022631781.1:0-28654 GCF_010015895.1 Lontra canadensis
CTAAAACAAGGCCATTTTGTTGTTTAATAAATGCCTCAGCAGTTACTAGTATTGATTCCAGGTAACTGTTACTAAAACACACAGGTAGGAGACATCCAATCAGCCAAAGCCACATATGTAGATGTCTGTGATTGTGCCCTATAAAAACTAGCCTGTAAGACCAGGAGGCGTCGCTCTCTTCGGAGGCAGTGCTGGCTGGTCAGTCTGACTTCTAATGCTTGGCATAGAATAAAACTTTACATAACTTTCACTTTGTCTCAGCCTCGTTCCCCTGGCCAGTCAGTCTAACTTATAATGCTTGGCATAGAATAAGGCTTTGCATAACTTTCACCTTGTCTCAGTCTCGTTCCTTTGATAACGGACCCAACAATACATATATTGAGGTACAGACTGTGCTCCAAACATTCACTTATGAGTTGGCTTTTTTTTTTTAATGTTTCTACATACATTTAGTGTTATTGATAGATTTCCAAGATAGCTTATAAAATGTTCTTTGGTACCTACTGTACCAGTATAGTGGAAAATGTATTCATATTCCATTTCTGGACCCTAGGACATCTTCCCTTTCACTCACAGCAAGATAAAATGGTGCTTTGAGAGTGAATAAAGAGATGGACTTCAATAGGAGTGATATGAAGGAGTAAGTAAAATAGCTGCCATTGAACAATAATAATTCTCCTAACTCATGGCTAACAAAGTGTTAATCTCTTCCCAGATATTCTGAATTGAGAAACAGTAAGTACTTCCCATTCTAAGGCAAGAATTATATTGGCACATTCCAGGCTGTCAGTGTAAAAATGGAAGATTGTATCCTACAGATCTCCTGGGAATGGGTCAACATTAATACCCCTCAAAGTGAATGGTACCCGTAGAGATGTGCAGTTCAGTACTGTGGCCCTGTTGGAATGGAGATATATATGAATAATAGATATGTCATATACATTTCTCAGGTATCAAGGAGGAATTGTTGCTAGAGTTGGAATGTCAAATTTGCTGATGTATTATCCTTATTAATAGTTATGAGTAAGGACTTACGCATTCTAAGGCTTTTGTACTAGATACGTTTTAAGCAGCAATAGGCTATAACAAAATAGTTTATACTGGAATTTTCAAGCAACACAAACTCCTTCCTTTTACTATTTCTAGTGCTAAAGTTCAGTGTTGTAAAGGAGTGTCCACTAAGCATGTAGAAGCCTGTCCAGGGAAAGGAATTCAAGTTAACTTATTATAACCAATGCTGGTTATTTCTGTGCAATTAATCTATAAAAGTTTTATAACATAGCTGAGTGTCCAAGTTGAAAGGTGAAGGGCAATGCAGTAACACTTTTCCCAAAGTTGTCTGACACAAGCCAAACCTTTTGAAGTTACTGTCATCAGCTTAAAAAATAAAATACCTGACATGTCCAAACAGCCACAGGGAATAACTAAGACTAAGGTTTAAAAAAAGATGTAGACTTGCCTGAGCTTGGTATTTTAGTAGATGAGATCTGATTTCTTTTAAACATTTGAGCAAGAGTTAAACTTGATAAAGGTAGACTCTGGATGTCACTTGGTGGGAAGTGAAAACACAGCTGCCCCTCTATATTTATGAACTGTCCAAAAGAACCATACTCATGCAGACTAAATAATAATGTTATCCCATCCCCTCTACTAACACTCTTACAGCCCTGTTAAGAGACAGAAGTCCAAGAAAATACTCATGTAGTGATAGAATTGACAGAGTGTGTGTCTCACCCATTTCTAAAGGCCCTCTAACATAGGAATGTGGCTATTAGCAGAAAAATAAGATTTTGCTGATCTTAAAATGAATAAGACCTTGATCTCCGCCAAAGAACAAATGTATTTCAGAGCAAAGCTGCCCTGTAGCATCAAGGTTATAGGTAGGCAATGGATTAGTGGTGTGATTTGAGAGCTTGCACAAAGCCCCCCCAACCCCAGTCCTACAAAGGGCTCTTACATCAAATTAGACTGTCACTGAAAAAATAAATAAAATTTAAAATCTCAGTGGTTTGAAGGATTGTCTTCTTCTAAGACAAATGCCAAGAGAAGGGTTCCATGGAAACAGAGTTAATTAGGCAATCAGATCTCAGAGAATTATGGGCCAATTAGTTAGTTTTGATGGAATAGGGAGGAGGTGAAAGGACAAGGGATCATGGTGTTAAGAACTGAATCAGAAGAACTTCACTAACATATAAACTGTGAGGTAGTAGAATGAGTAGAAAGAGTGGCAGCATAGGTTTCCAGAATTGCAAGCAGTTATCTCCTCGGTTGTGGGGTGAGGGGGAGTCCCATTAGGAGTGAGGAAAGCAACCAACCCATCAGTAATGGGCAGACTACGTTTGGTGGAAAAACTGTATCCAAAGCCAGGACCAACTTGGGTGTATCTTGGTCTGGAAGCTTTTAAACTTCCGGTAAATCTGCAAAGAGTATGAGCTGTATTGTCTCTATTTGTATTCAGAGGACTTTAACTAGAGTCAGATTCCTGCTATGGATATGATGGTGGGCAAGAATAGTTTTTTTAATTGAAATCCTAAAGCAAATAACTGATTTCCCTTAATTCCACCTGTGGGGCTTTAGCATTAAAGCATAATCTTGGAGATTTAGCATAATCTTGCATCCAAAGGAGGCATCTTCTCCACACTGTGGAAAATGCTCAATTAACCTCTGTAATACAGCATGCTTCCTAAGCCTGAACCATGAAATCAGATAAATTTCCATTCTAATCCTAACTTTACCACTCACTAGCTAGGACATTGAGTTTAAACCCTCTGAGGGTCATATTTCACAACAATATGGTAGAATTCAGTCTCACATCATAGGATTGTTCTAAGAATTAAATAAAATCATACATATAATATAGCATAGAACATAGCATATACTTAGTTCAATAAATTCTAGCTGTTATTTCTTTCTACTTGAATATCCTCCCTTTATCTACCTCTACCTCATAAAGCAGCCTTTGCTAGAAAGTTTTATATATAACAATTTTATTAAAAGCTTCTCAAGAATGGGATGCCTGGATGACTCAGTTAGGCGACTGAATCTTGAGTTCAGCTCAGGTCATAATCTCGGGGTCTTGAGATCGAGCCCATGTCAGGCTCCATGCTCAACAGAGCATCTTGTTGAGATGCAGGAAGTCTGGTTGAGATACTCTCCTTCTCCCTTTCACTCTGCCCCCCCCACCTGCTCCTGTCTCGCTCTATAAAATAAATCTTAAAAAATAAAACTTCTCAAGGAAAAGGACATTTGTGTCTTTGGTCAACACCAGACTCCTAAAGCCTGGTGCATAAGAGGTACTTAATATATCTTTGTTAAATGAATTTTTCTGAATTAAATCTTCTCCATTCCATGTAAATACTAAATGTTATGTTCTAAGAGTAAAAAACAAAAATCAGTTGAAATAGATTGTTCAAAGTTGTATTATTTTTATTTTGCATTTAAATTCAAATTTAAAACTGTTTTGCAAAAAATAAAAAATAAAACTGTTGTACACGCTAGTCAGAAAATTTGAATATCCTTTATTTTGCCCATTGAGAATCTGGTTTTAATCCTCCCCAAATAAAGTCAGAGAAATAGATGAAGAAAAACAAGACCAAACAATTCAGACCTAGCATGATACAGCTGTTTCCTTCATTGAACAGTTTTTGTGTTTCCTTTTTACTTTTCAAAGTTCATCTTTTTATATTTCTTGCTGGACTGCATTTGATTAGGTGCCCAGTGTACTTAGCTTCCAAGTTGCTATCATCTACAACTTTTGAAACACACTTTGTTATATTAAAAAATTGATGCTTTTGAAGCTAAGTGAAATACCTTCCTCTGTAGTGCCTAAAGCATCCTATAAACGTAAAACAAATGAGGCAATTAGGACTTACTTGTTTAAAGAAGACTCTGATTTGGCATTTTATCAATTTTAAAAGCAAAACCTCATTTTATGGAACTTAGAATAAAGTAACTTGGTTGTGTGCTGAGCAGGGCTTCAGTTGGGTTTGGTGCCTGTGTGAGTGGCACTTTAACTATGATGTTTTCTAAATAAGATATAAGTTGCTTCAGATTTTTCCTCTATATGCTTTTGTTGGACCACAGCTCCCTGACAAATTTCCTCTTAAGAATTCTGGTTAGACCTCCTCCGGGTGCTGGAGAGACTTGGAGGGATTTGGTTTGATACGGGAGGTAGAGTTAAAAAAGGACTTGATGACTGGGGTAAGTGAGGAAGATAAAAGAATGATTTCTACATTACTGGTTTCAGGTTCTGGGTAGAAGTGATACTATTTAGTGAGATTGGGTCAAAATGCAAAATGAACTGCCTTGGGTTGCACAGAAGTATAAAAGAATGAATCAGAAGATTTGCAGGTTGGAGAAAATTTGGCACAAGAAATGGGATGAAAATAGTTCATAGAGAAAAAAATGATGTAAAATTTCCCACTACTAAATGGTGTTTAGGTTCCTCTTGGTACATTTAAAAGTATGATGTATTTTTTTAATACCAGTATTTACAATACACTGAAAATCTGTATCCACTGTAGCTAACTAAGCATGTGAAATATATTAGATGCCAACTTTAAAATGTGTGAGGGATTAATGCTTCAAAATTCTTTTAGGGTGTAGGTAAGAAAGAATCATTGAAGACTACTGCAGAAGTGAATCTAGGTAATACTCTAGCCTACACAAAGAAAGCTCTAACGTCAAGTGGTTTTCTTAGCAATGGAAAAGTAAAAGCTCTTTCGAAAGTTTCCTGCTCCTGCAGCAAACTACACACTGGTGGGTTTTAGATTCAATGACATCATGTCCTTTAGTCAATTGGCATATAAACACAAATATATAAATATAAGATATTTATAAAATACATATATTTGTATAAAATATGAGGCCAGAATGAAGACCTATAAGGAGGTAGCAGCAGTTTATTTTGTTTCATATATATTTATACTTCAGATATCACAACCTGATTCTTTTTCTTTTTTAAAGATTTTATTTATTTATTTGACAGAGATCACAAGTAGGCAGAAAGGCAGAGAGAGAGAGAGAGAGGAGGAAGCAGGCTCCCTGCCGAGCAGAGAGCCTGATGCGGGGCTTGATCCCAGGACTCTCTGAGATCATGACCTGAGCTGAAGGCAGAGGCTTTAACCCGCTGAGCCACCCAGGCACCCCATCACAACCTGATTCTTAATCATTTCCATTGGCCTCACCAATGAAACCTACAGAACACTTGCTGACATTAAGGAGCCAAAACGTCATCCCTGCTAGTTTTAGAGAAAGGCATACTGCAATGTATACCACTGACAAGAACCTTCATGAAAAGCCAGTCCTGCTAAGAGAGCTGCAGTGAGGAGAGATAGGGAGCATGATGAAGGAATATTAAGGATGTTGGGGAACCCAAGGCTTAGGACATGGGAAGAGGTATAAAGTTAGACAACTGAAAGACAAGGGCAGGCAAATTTTGATTCCCCAAAAATGCTTAATGAACACCTGTCACGCACTAGACACCACTGTGAGATTGTAAGCAAGATGGAGATGATTGCTTTCAAAGCTGACAACACAATAATTACTTAAAACAACTCTGGGCTCACAGTAACTGCAATCCATACTCAGAATAAGAACTCATGTCAACATATAGGAAAAGTACTAATTTCTTACCAAATAAAACTGAAGATACCTTCTGAGCCATCATCTTGCCTTACAAAAGGGACAAAAGTGGTAAAACCTGCTAGTTTTTGTGTATATAGGTGAATGAACATATGAATGCTTCTCAGAACACTCAGATTCATGATAGTGATGTAGATAACATGTATATATTAAGATTGGTATAATGTTTCATTTCCAGTATTCCTTACTGGACTCTACTGGATTACTTTCAACCCACAAAGCAGTTCAGGTATAATCTGAAGAAAACAGTGGGTAGTAAAGACATACTTAATTTGCTTCCCTATAAACACACTTTGTGTGTGTGTGTTGTATGTGTGTGTGTTCATATACTATTCCTAGTAGGCAAAGTAATACCATGGGCTATTAGGAGATAATGTAATTTTCATTGGTTTTTCAGTAGTTTTTATCAACTTGCATTTTCTTTTACTGTCTTGGGCTGTTCCTGTTGGGCTCCCTGATCTCAGGAAATGCTGTTATGAGGAGGGTGAAGTTTGCTTACGCCAGCAATAAATGGCTTATCTAATCTGTAGACAATCTTCATTTTCCTTTGCTAATAAGCATGTATTTTGTGACTTAGGTGGGTAACTGAAGAG
The DNA here is from genome assembly GCF_010015895.1 of Lontra canadensis. Lineage (NCBI taxonomy): Eukaryota > Metazoa > Chordata > Mammalia > Carnivora > Mustelidae > Lontra > Lontra canadensis. Next base: position 6,237 of record NW_022631781.1, read on the forward strand.
ACTTCTTAGACCCTTCAAAGAAATAGTTTTCCAGGAGCTGAGAACAACATAAACATCAACATTTTTATTTTAATGATTTTAGTAGGCAATCATTCTAAAATGTAACATGTCCTAATTGAACACAAGGCTAAAATTTAATCTTTTATGACCAAGTGTGATTATAATCACTAGTTATTAGAGACACCTAAATGCTGAGGTTTCATGTTTTCCATGTTATATGGGTCCCACATAGTGTTTTCTTTTCCTTAGAGCTGTGTTTGTATTTCCCTTCTGCTCTTCCTTACACTGATACAAGCAAGAAGCACCAAATATCTGTGGTCAGCTCTTCAATCCCTTTTGAATGCCTGTCCTCTTGTTATAGGAAATGATAGCTCTTCAATAGGGAAAGAAGGAAGGGACAAAAGGAAGTTATTTGTGGAGAAACTAGACTACTAACTATTAGAATTACTTCTAAGTTAAATGCAAGTAAATTCCTGAAGAATTCTATTACCTCAGTTTAGATTCTGTGATCTTGCCCTTGACAGCTTGGAAATGATTTTTGTATCTTATTCCTGGAATGGGTTGTAGAAAGATTCTATATGTTTATATATAACATGTAGATATATAACATGAAATGAAACATTTTTTTTTTAATTCATTCGGCTCTTATTCTCCTTACTTCATATATAAAGAACCTTTGAACAATCAGTTGTCTATATAGTGTTAAATAATATTGTCCACACTTAAGAACAGTCATATTGGTAAGGGACTACTTTCAGCTTCTAGAAATAAGTGTACTCAGTTAGTAATCTGAAAATGTGAATAGCTGATTAGCACTGGAATAAATCAGATACCCAAGGTATCTTTTCAAGTGATTTGCTAGATGACTTTGGCAGTAGATCTTTGGCTAATGGGAAGAAAGCTGATGGATAACTGTACTGGTGCTTGAGGACCTGCCACCAATGTATCCTTTCACTGATGCTGGAGTAATCTTTCATGACCAACCTGACCTACAGCTGTCCCCTTCCTTTAGCTATCTACAGGCAACCAGCCCCCATCGTTCTAGCTCAAACACTCTCTTTTAACACATGTTCCTCCCAGAAAGAATTAGGTGCTACTTTCTCCTTTGTTCCCATGGTATTCCAAACACCTCCATTTTAGCAAATGTAATTGTAAATTTGCATGTCAGTTTCCTCTTAATTATGTGCTTCATTGTTACATATTTAATACATGTTTTTTATTAACATATAATGTATTATTTGTCCCAGGGGTACATGTCTGTGAATCATCAGTCTTACACAATTCACAGCACTCGCCATTGCACATAACCTCCCCATTGTCCATAACCCAACCCCCTATCACTTCCCTCCCACCCCACACCCCAAGCAACTCTCAGCTTGTTTCCTGGGATTAAGAGTCTCTTATGATTTGTCCCCCTCCCTAGCCCCATTTGTTTCATTTTTTCCCTCCCAACCCCCGATGACTCCCGGCCCTGCCTCTTAAATTCCTCATATCAGAGATATCATATGATAATTGTCTTTCTCTGGTTGACTTATTTTCCTTAGCATAATACCTTCTAGTTCCATCCACATCATTACAAATGGCAAGATTTCAGGATTTTTGATGGCTGCATAGTATTCCATGGTATGCATGTATGTATGTATGTATGTATGTATGTGTATATATATCTCACATCTTTACGCATTCATCTGTTGAAGGGCATTTAGGATCTTTCTATAGTTTAGTTATTGTGGAATTCCTGCTATAAACATTGGGGTGCATGTGTCCCTTCGTATCACTACATTTGTGTCTTTAGGGCAAATATCTTTAGTGCGATTGCTGGGTCATAGGATAGCTTTATTTTCAACTTTTTGAGGAACCTCCATGCTGTTTTTCAGAGTGGATACACCAGCTGACATTCCCACCAGAGGTGTAGGAGTGTTCCCCTTTCTCTGCATCCTCACCAACATCTGTCGTTTCCTGACATGTTAATTGTAGCCATTCTGACTGGTGTGAGGTGCTATCTTGCTGCGGTTTTGATTTGTATTTCCCTGATGCCAAGTGATGTGGAGCACTTTTTCATGTGTCTGTTGGCCATCTGGATGTCTTCTTTGGAGAAATGTCTGTTCATGTTTTCTGCCCATTTCTTGATTGGATTACTTTGTTCTTTGAGTGTTGAGTTTGATAAGTTCCTTACAGATTTTGGATACTAGCCCTTTATCTGATACGTCATTTGCGAATATCTTCTCCCATTCTGTCAGTTGTCTTTTGGTTTTGTTCACTGTTTCCTTTGCTGTGCAAAGGCTTTTGATTTTGATGAAGTCCTAGTTCATTTTTGCACTTGCTTCCCTTGTCTTTGATGATGTTTCTAGGAAGAAGTTGCTGCAGCTGAGGTTGAAGAGGTTTCTGCCTGTGTTCTTAAGGATTTTGATGGATTCCTGTCTCACATTGAGGTTTTTCATCCATTTGGAGTCTATTTTTCTGTGTGTTATAAGGAAATGGTCCAGTTTCATTCTTCTGCATGTGGCTATCCCAATTTTTCCAATATCATTTGTTGAAAGAGACTGTCTTTTTTCCATAGGACATTTTTCCTGCCTTGTCAAAGATTGGTTGACCGTTGAGCTGAGGATCCATTTCTGCATTCTCTGTTCTGTTTCATTGATCTATGTGTCTGTTTTCGTGCCAGTATCATATTGTCTTGATGATGACAGCTTTGTAATAGAGCTTAAAGTCTGGAATTGTCATGCCACCAACTTTGGTTTTAGTTTTCGACATTCCTATGGTTATTCAGGGCCTTTTCTGGTTCCATATAAATTTTAGGATTATTGAGGCACCTGGGTGGCTCAGTGGGTTACGCCTCTGCCTTCGGCTCAGATCATGATTCCAGGGTCCTGGGATCAAGCCCCACATCGGGCTCTCTGCTCAGCAGGGATCCTGCTTCCCCCTCTCTCTCTGCCTGCCTCTCCACCTACTTTTGATCTCTCTGTGTCAAATAAATAAAATCTTTAAAAAAATTTTTAGGATTATTTATTCCATTTCCTTGAAAAAATTGGTGATATTTTGATAGGGATTGCATTAAATGTGTAGGTTGCTTTAGGTATCATAGAAATTTTCACAATATTTGTTCTTCCAATCCATGACCATGGAACATTTTTCCATTTCTTTGTGTCTTCCTCAATTTCTTTCATAAGTATTTTATAGTTTTCTGAGTATAGATTCCTTGTCTCTTTGGTTAGGTTTATTCCTACGTATTTTATGGTTTTAGGTGCAATTGTAAATGGGATCAATTCCTAAACTTCTCTTTCTTCTGTCTTGCTGTTGGTGTTAAGAAATGCAATGGATTTCTGTGCATTGATTTTATATCCTGACACCTTACTGAATTCCTGTATGAGTTCTAGCAGTTTTGGAGTAGAGTCTTTTGGGTTTTCTGCATAAAGTATCATATCATGTGCTAAGAGTGAGGATTTGACTTCTTTGCCAATTCAGATATCTTTAATTTCTTTTTGTTGTCTGATTGCTGAGGCTAGGACTTCTAGTACTATGTTGAATAGCAGTGGTGATAATGGATATCCCTGCTGTGTTCCTTACCTTAGCGGAAAAGCTTTCAGTTTTTTTCCAATGAGAATGATATTTGTGGTGGGTTTTTCATAGATGGCTTTGACAGTATTGAGGTATGTACCCTCTATCCCTACACTTTGAAGAGTTTTGATCAGGAAAGGATGCTGTACTTTGTCAAATGTTTTTTCAGCATCTATTGAGAGTATCATATGATTCTTGTTCTTCCTTTTATTAATGTATTGTATCACAATAACTGATTTGTGAATGTTGAACAAATCAGTTAATGTGATTTGCAGCTGTAGAATAAATCCCACTTGATCCTGGAGAGTAATCCTTTCAATGTACTGTTGGGTCTCATTGGCTAGTATTTTGGTGAGAATTTTCACATCCGTGTTTATCAAGGATGTTGGTCTGTAATTCTCTTTTTTGATGGGGTCTTTGTCTGGTTTTGGGATCAAGGTAATGCTGGCCTCATAAAATGAGTTTGGAAGTTTTCCTTCCATTTCTCCTTTTTGGAACAGTTTCAGGAGAATAGGAATTATTTCTTCCTTAAATGCTTGATAGAATTCCCTTGGGAAGCCGTCTGGCCCTGGCTCTTGTTTGTTTGGAGATTTTTGATGACTGCTTCAGTCTCCTTACTGGCTATGGGTCTCTTCAGGTCTTCTATTTCTTCCTGGTTCAGTTTTGGTAGTTTTTATGTCTCTAGAAATGCATCAATTTCTTCCAGATTGTCAAATTTGCTGGTGTGTAGTTGCTCCTAGTATGTTCTTATAATTGTTTGTCTTCCTTTGGTGTTCGTTATGATCTCTCCTCTTTCATTTATGACTTTAATAATTGGGGTCCTTTCTCTTTACTTTTTGATAAGTCTGGCCAGGGGTTTATCGATCTTATTAATTCTTTCAAAGAACCAGCTCCTAGTTTGGTTGATTTGTACTGTTGTTTTTTTGGTTTCTATTTCATTGATTTCTGTTCTGATCTTTATGATTTCTCTTCTCCTGCTGGGTTTAGGCTTTCTTTGTTGTTCTTTGTAGAGCTGCTTTAGGTGTAGGGTGTAGGGTTAGGTTGCGTATTTGAGACCTTTCTTGTTTCTTGAGAAAGGCTTGTAGTGCTGTATATTTTCCTCTCATGACTGCCTTTGCTGTGTCCCACAGGTTTTGAACCGTTGTGTTTGCATCATCATTTGTTTCCATGAGTTTTTTCAATTCTTTAATTTCCTGGCTCACCCATTCATTCTTTAGTACGATGCTCTTTAGCCCGCATGAATTTGAGTTCTTTCTCTTGTGGCTGAGTTCTAGTTTCAAAGCACTGTGGTCTGAAAATATGCAGGGAATGATCCCAGTCTTTTGGTACTGGTTGAGACCTGATTTGTGACCCAGGATGTGATCTATTCTGGAGAATGTTCCATGTGCACTAGAGAAGAATGTGTATTCTGTTATTTTGGGATGGAACATGTATCTGTGATGTCCATCTGGTCCAGTGTGTCATTTCAAGCCTTTATTTCCTTGTTGATCTTCTGCTTAGAAGATCTGTCAGTTTCAGTGAGGAGGGTGTTAAAGTCCTCTACTATTATTGTATTATTGTTGATGTGTTTCTTTGATTTTGTTATTAGATGGTTTATATAATTGGCTGCACCCATGTTAGGCATAGATATTTAAATTGTTTTATCTTCTTGTGGGACAGACCCTTTATGATATAGTGTCCTTCCTCATCTCTTATTGTAGTCTTTGTGTTAGAAATCTAATTTATCTGATATAAGGATTACCACCACAGCTTTCTTTTGATGTCCATTAGCATGGTAACCTGTTTTCCACCCCCTCACTTTAAATCTGGAGGTGTCTTTGGGTCTAAAATGAGATTCTTGAAGACAGCATATCAATGGGTCTTGTTTTTTTAATCCATTCTGATACGCTGTTTCTTTTGATTGGGGCATTTAGCCTATTTACATTCAGGGTAACTATTGAAAGATATGAGTTTAGTGCTTCTTTGTATTGCCTGTAAGGTGACTGTTAATGTATATTGTCTCTGTTCCTTTCTGGTCTGTTACTTTTAGGCTCTCTCTTTGCTTAGAGACCCCCTTCAGTATTTCCTGGAGGGCTGATTTTGTGTTTGCAAATTCTTTTAGTTTCAATTTGTCCTGGAAGCTTTTTATCTCTCTTATAGTCAATGACAGCCTAGCTGGATATAGTATTCTTGGCTGTGTATTTTTCTCGTTTAGTGCTCTGAATATATCATGTCAGTTCTTTCTGGCCTGCCAGGTCTCTGTGGATAGGTCTGTTGCCAGTCTAATATTTCTATAATTGTATGTTACAGACCTCTTGTCCCAGGCTGCTTTTAGTACTTTCTGTTTGTCACTGAGACTTGTAAGCTTTACTATTAGATGATGGGGTATGGACCTATTTTATTGATTTTGGGAGGGTTATCTGTGCCTCTTGGATTTTGATGCTTGTCCCCTTCCCCAAATAGGGAAATTCTCTGCTATAATTTGCTCCAATATACCTCTGCCACCCTCTCTCTTTCTTCTTCTTCTGGGATCCCAGTTATTCTAATATTGTTTTGTCTTATGTTATCACTTACCTCTCAAATTCTCCCTTTGTGGTCTAGTAGTTGTTTATCTCTTTTTCTCAGCTTCTTTATTCTCCATCATTTGGTTTTCTTTATCACTAATTCTCTCTTCTGTCTCATTTATACTAGCAATAAGAGTCTACATTTTTTTATTGCACCTCATTAATAGCCTTTTTAATTTTAACTTGGTTAGATTTTAGCTCTTTTATTTCTCCAGAAAGGGATTCATTTCTCCCAAAAGGGATTCTCTAATGTCTTCCATGCTTTTTTTGAGCCCAGCTGGGACCTTGATAATCATCATTCTGAACTCTAGATTTGGCATCTTACTAATGTCTGTATTGATTAGGTCCCTAGCCATGGTACTGTCTCTTTTTCTTTTTTTTTGAGATGAGTTTTTCCACCTTGTTATTTTATCCAGATAAGAATACTGGAATGAGAGAACAAAATACTAAAAGGGTAGCAACAACTCCAGAAAAATATACCTAACCAAATTGGAGGAGACCCAAACCCAAGGAAAACTGGGATATGAAAAGATGAATAAAAAAATACATACATAGGTACATCTATGTATGTATATATATTAGATTGGTGAATAGAAAGAACCACACACTTGATTTTGAGGGTATTTTGGTCTGTTAGAAGAAGCTGCCTCCCGAGTGAAATAAGTCAAATAGAGAGAGTCAGTTATCATATGGTTTCACTTATTTGTGGAGCGTAACAAATAGCATGGAGGACATGGGGAGTTAGGAGAAGGGAGTTGGGGGAAATTGGAAGGGGAGGTGAACCATGAGAGACTATGGACTCTGGAAAACAATCTGAAGGGTTTGAAGAGGTGGGGGGGTGGGAGGTTGGGGGAACCAGGTGGTGGGTATTAGAGAGGGCACAGATTGCATGGAGCACTGGGTGTAGTACAAGAACAATGAATACTGTTATGCTGAAAATAAATTTAAAAAAATGATTAATAAAAAAAAGAAGAAGCTGCTTCCCAAAATTTTAAAGAAATAAAAAACATATATATACACACACACCTACATACACAAGATGGAATATGACTATAAAGATGAAAATTAAAGATTCTAAAAAATGAATCAGTAAGAAGTTGGTTGAGAAAACAAAAAAGAAAAACCAAAATAAAGGAAAGAATGAGATCAGGCTGGACACTGGAACGAAGCCATGCAATAGATTTAGGGTATATTTTGATTTGTCAGAAGAAACTGTATCCCCAAATTTTAAACTAAGTAGAACCTATATGTATAGAAAAAATAAGGCTAAATACAATGAAGCGGTAGAATATTACTATAACAATGAAAATTTAAAAAGATTTTTAAAAAGGTATTGATGAGATAAAATAGTTAAAAATTTTAAAATATAAAAGTGGAAAAGTTAAAAAGATAGAATAAGAAAAAAATTTATAAAGTTGACTTCGGAAGACTAAAGGATCATGGGGGAAAAAGCTGTGAATTCTATGTGTTGCTTTCCCCTAGCTCTGGAGTTCCACAGTTCTCATTGATCAATGAACTTGACCTTGGCTGGATGTTCTTGTTGATATTCTGGGGGAGGGGCTTATTGTCATGATTCTCAAATGTCTTTGTCTGAGGTGGAATTGCAATGCCCTTGCCAGGGACCAGGCTATTAATCTGCTTGTGTTTGGTCTCCAGAACTTTTGTTCCCTGAATGCTTTCTGTACAGCCTAGGAGGATGGGAATGAAAATGGTGGCCTCCCAGCCTCCAGCCCCAGAGGACCTGAGAGCTGGGGGCCCCATTCCTCATTGCAGCCTCAGAGAAAAGCAGTCAGTCCCTCTTGTCTCCCTGACAAGGGGAGACTCCAGCTAGACTCCATGCTCACCCAGCCTTTGACCAAGTATTTCTATCTCTGGTGCACAGCCGTGTTTGGAGTCTCCAAACCCAGCAGATTCCTGCAGCATGCTCCCGTGCCACTCCTTCCAGAGGAGGAAGGAAGGGGTGTCCCCTGATATGCCATTTGTAATGTCCCTGCTCAAAAAACAGTGGCCTCACAGTGCCTCGGATCCCAGTTTAAGGTAACTCCGAAGTTAGAGTCCACTCCTCAGCTCCGTTTCTGCAGCTGGCTTCCCTGTTATGATACCAGGGAGCTCTGCTACACCCCAACACCCTGGTCTTTTTGTGACCCTGTTGGTCCCGAGACCACACTGTCCTTGCAAGGGCTCCATGCCACTTTGCTTCTGGAGTGACATCCTTCAGTGGAGCAGACTTCTAAAAGTCTGGTTTTGTGCTCCACTGCTCTACTACTTGCTGGGAGCCCGCCCCTCCACTCACGGTCTGTCTTCCTGTATATTGCCTTGGAGTCACTTCTCTGCACGTCCTACCTTCCAGAAAATGGTCACTTTTCTGTTCTGAGAATTGCTGCTCTTCTTCTCTCTGCTCCCCTATTGAGTATGTAGGTGTTTAGAATGGTTGGATAACTATCTAGCTGAACTCCTGGGACCTGATTATATTAGTTCTCCTACTCCTATGCCATATTGCTCCTCCTCTCTCCCTTAATACATGGTTTAATGCTGGGTGCCCAGTAGACATTTATTTTTTTTTTATTTTTTTTAAAAGATTTTATTTATTTATCAGAGTGAGCACAGGCAGTCAGAGTGGCAGGCAGAGGCAGATGGAGAAGCAGGCTCCCACTGAGCAAGGAGCCCGATGTGGGACTCGATCCCAGGACGCTGGGATCATGACCTGAGCCGAAGGCAGCAGCTTAACCAACTGAGCCACCCAGGCGTCCCCCAGTAGACATTTAGAAATATTTTTTGAGTATCAGGGGATTTTGTTATCATAAATCTCCAGATGAATGAATGAAAAAAATTGATATCACACCTTCAAACAGGTATCCATTTTTCCTAGTAGAGCATATTTTCTGTGGGATATGCTATATTTCACTGAGCTATATTAATTTTGAGATAAGTAACTGGAGAGCAGCTACTATAATAAGAATAAAAGAAATAGCTCTGCATTTATAAAATCCTATCATAACTTAGAGAAGTTAACTCATTTCAATTAGAGCAGTTCTTTTGATTTGTGGTCACAACAATAGCTGCTGGCTGGACATGTTCTTACATAAGAAGCTCATGTCCTCCCAGCAGCCCGAAAGTCTGGACCATCCATGTCCATCTTCTTTTTTTTTTTTCTTTTACTTTTTCTTTCTTTTTTCTTTTTTTTTTTTTTTTAAGGGGGAACACAGATGGGATGGGGGAGAGGAAGTGTGAGAAGGAGAGAGAGAATCTCAAGCAGGCTCCATGCCCAGCACAGGAGCCCAAGGCAGGGCTCAATCTCTCAGTGGAGATCACGACCTGAGCTGAAATCAAGAGTGAGATACTTTACCAACTGAGCCACCCATGAGCCCCCTTGTCCATCTTTCTGTTGCTAGTGCCTAATACTTACAGAGTTCTCCTAAGAGTGAGCAGCCCCTTTAGCCGTGGGGGTTCTGGGTATTCAGCAGTGAACTTCATTCCAAGCTGTGTGACATCACTTGAAGCTAACGTATATCTTGTCTTCCTATGGGTTTTAACAGATTTCAGATTCTCATAGCAAAAGAAATTGGATGGGGAGTCAGGGTACCAGAAATAAAATCCCAACTTCACTTCTAACTCTGAGATTCACCTTCAAATAAGTCAACTAACCTTGTTGAGCTTCCCTTTTTAAGTCTGTAAAATAAGAGGAAATGTAAAAGTTGACCCAATGTCTACTAAGACCTTATACAGTTTAAAATTCCTTTATAAGTTTTTGTGGGGAATTTTATACAAGATTTGAACCCAGGTATCCTAACTCCACAGGTTGGGAGTTAGGACACCTGGGTCCTGGTTCTACCCCTAATAATAGTTTTGTGACACTGGCCCATATAACTTGTTTTGAGAGGACTTAGGGGCTACAGGGTGGGTTCTGAGGTCCTTTCCAGATCTAAGAATCAAAACTTAGTCACCAAGGCACCTGTGACCTTGAACACAAAGACCTCACTCTTGATCTGAAATACTGGGCACCATCCTTTGCCCACTGAACTAATGGTTTCTTTTGCAGAGGATATCAGAGTGGAAATAGAAACCCACCATTAAGTTTCAATGTTTAAAATCTCTCATCAGTTGGATGCCTGGGTGGTTCAGTCAGTTAAGCATCTGCCTTCAATTCAGATCATGATCCTAGGGCCCTGGAATCCAGTCCTGCATTGGGCTCCCTGCTCAGCGAGGAGCCTGCCTCTCCCTCTGCCTGCTGCTCTCCTTGCTTGGGCTCTCTCAGTCTCTCTTGCTCTCTCTCTCTCTCTCTGGCAAGTAAATAAATAAAATCTTTTTAAGAAATAAAAAATGAAATGCCTCATCAGAAACCATATAAACTAAAGTTACAAGTTCTTTTCTTGGCGATGAAGTGAGATCATTGATTAGCTCATATATCATGATTATCTCATGTTAAATGGCTACTTCAGGCTTTTAAGAAAATTTGTTTGGCAGTAAGGTATGCCTAAGAAAAACAGGAAGCAGATTGCTAATAATTATAGTCTAGGAGACCACAATTTCCAAAATATGATTTTCTTGAAAGGAAAGCATATATAGGGTCTTTAGTAGAGAAAAGGTGATTACAAGGCAAAATCATTACAGAATAGCTCTTGTGTAGGAAAGTTACATGAATCAAGAACCTGTTTAGGTGCCAGATAGGTTTTTTGATTTCAGATAACTACACATTCATTGAACATCTTCTGTAAGCCATGCTCATGTTGGCACTAGTGACAGTAATTACCATGTACCTGTGTTCAAAGGACCTACAGTCTAAAAGGAATGGAAATATAGACTTGTAAACTGTGTAACTTACAATACTGTGTATAGCAAGTGTTTGCTTCGGCTCTGCTCTTCTGAAAAGACCAAAAACTAACATTTTATAAGGCCTAAGGGCCCAAACAAATGTTTGGAGGACTCAAGAATAATCAGGTGTTTCAACTACTCTGAGAAACCTGTAGTTCCCAGTCAAGGCTGCAGTGTTTACCCAGGACCACTATGTGACAAGCTTGGGTCATAGTCATAGCCTCATTTAGTGCCTGTCCCCAGGCAGGACTGCACAGAGCCTTCAACACCAGGTGCCTCACCATGCTGTTGCTCTGGGTTCTGGAATTAGAAAAAAGAAAGAAAAAGAAAAAACCTTTCCCTAAGAAGCCCTCTAAGATCTACCTTTCATTGGACCCCTAACCCTACATGCTTGCTGCTTCCCATCCTCAATAACATGGAGGAAGCAAGGAGGACTTTCTGTCCAGATGGTAGGGCTGTGAGTTCTCAGACATGGTTTCCCTTCTGTCCAGCTTCACTGACGGCCACCAGGGCTCTCCACTGGAAGAGTGATTCTCTTTAGCTTTCTCTCACCAATATCTGCGGTCTCCTTGGTTTTCCTGAGGAAATGGGTAACACTCGACTTTGGAGAACTTGCTGAAAATCTTCTTGCCCATTTCTATGACTCTGCTTACCAACCAAAGTCTCAGATTTTCTACTGGGGAAGTGTGGCAGAGAAGAATGGATAGAAGTAGCAGTGCCTTGTGTCTGGGAAAGGGGGAGAACTCTTGAAGTGGTCATATCTCATTTTGGTTCTTTACAGGAAAGTACAAGTCAACCATCCTACACAGAGATAATAGTACAACATGTTTACAAAACTCTAAGCAGTTCAGCAGCTCTGAAGTGAAAACTATAAGACTGAGAACAGCAAGAGATGAACCTATGGGGGTGAGCACAAACCCTAAGAGAATAAGTTGATTTTTAACTACCCATGGAAGGGATATATATAAACTTCTCGTGTAAAGTTTCAGGTGTATAACATAGTGATTCAGCAATTTTATCCCTTATGCTGTGTTCCCCATAAGTGAAGCTACCATCTGTTACCATACAAAAGGTCATCATCACAGTATTATTACTATATTCCTCCTGCTGTTTCAGGAAGCCTGTCTCTCCCACTCCCCTTCACCGATTTTCCCACCCCCTACTGCTCTCCCCTCCAACAACCAATAGTTCCCTATTTAGAGGTCTACCTTTGGTTGTTGATTCACCTCATAAGATTCATACCACCTCTTCCTTACCCATTTGTCTATCAGTGGACACTTAGGTTGCTTCCATACCTTGGCTTTTGTAAATAATACTGCAATAAACTTGGGGTTACATATATCTTTTCAAATTAATGTTTGTGCTTTCTTTGGGTAAATAGCCAGTGGTGGAATTATTGGATCATATAGTGCTTTATTTAATTTTTTGAGGAAACTCCATACTCTTTTCCACAGTGGCCATACCAGTTTAAATTCTCACCAACAACTTATAAACGTTCTTTTTTTTATTCTACATCCTAATACTTGTTATTTCTTGTCTTTTTAAATTTTAGCCATTCTAACAGATGTAAGGTGATATCTTACTGGTTTTGATTTGCATTTCCCTGACAAATGATGTTAAACATCACCTATGGAAGGTTTAACTCTTGCCACGCACTGTCCTAAGAGTTTATCTGTATTCAACTTTCTATATCACAATCCAATGAAATAAGCACAATTGTTATCCCCATATTACAGGTGAGGAAACTGGAGATTAGCAGAGATAACTTGTTTAGAATCACACAATTTGTCAGTGGCAGAACTGGAACTCACACTAGAGTTTTCTTATTCTGAAACTTATACTCAAACTAAATTTTTTGCACCCTTGACAATTCTTGATGTCACAAATGGGGGCCCACTGGAAGCCCTAGGATAAGAGGAATGGTGGGGCAGGGAGGGGTACAGAGCCATAGAAAGAATAATGTTATGTATACAGGAGGATAGAAAAAAGACCAGATGGAGGAAAACTTCAGTGAATTTGGACTTGATGGTTTAGGCAATGAAAAATCCCAGGTATATGTGATTAATCTAAATAGATCATCTATATTTTTAAATGACTTTCAAAATAGTTGTGTACAAACTATTTTCCATCTGCTGTTTTCAGTCTTTGTTGTTGGAGATATTCACTGTTTCTTGAGAGATATGTTCCTATGTCTTTTTTTTTTTTTCTTTTGGTGTCACACTATTCAATTTCAGCAGTAGTAATTGAGGTCAGAAAATAGGAAATTACAACTTCATGTAGAGAATCACTCATGCAAGGTTTCTGATGACCTTGGTTGCACACAGATATTCTTATTAAGGAACCCAAGAGAGGAAAGTAATGAAATAAAACCTTAGTACAGTTGTAATCTGAACTATTTTCAGGTGTTGTAGTATTTTCTTTTTCTGTCCTAAGAGAAGAAATAGAAATTTTGTATAACAAAACCATAAGATTGGCCTCAATAGTTTATTTGACCCGTAGAAGTGAAACCTTTGCTGATCTTTTTTTGGGGCAGAATAAGCAGTTTTAACTTCAGAAGTAAGAAGATAAATTGTTTATATCATTTATGTTACTGTGACCATTTTCTGTTTTCCCCATTCTTAGGTAGTACCTGGGAAATTTTTATCTCTCTTGATTTAGTGTGCAGTGAACTAAGTGTTTGAGTATGAAGTTCCTTTTCTATTCTTTAAGGCACTTAACTAGACTTCTAATAGGATGAACCATAAATACACTAACAGAACCAGAATGTTCATTTTTCCTAGTATTACAGCCTAGTATTACAATCAACTGCGTGAGTGACAAGGATCAATGCCCTGGGCATCATACTCTGTTGCTCCTCCTCCTGCAGCCCCATTCTACTCAAAGTGTGCCATCCTTTGTGTGGGAATCCAGGGCCCTGGAATCCACCTCTGGAAGCCTCAAGCCCACTTCTAGGACCCACATGAGCCTTGAAGCCATAGGCCCAATTGGTATGATGGGTCAGCTGTATGTTTGGGCTATATTTGAAGTTCGGATATACAGACTAGAGTATCCAAAGCCAGGAGTAGAATGTAGCAAATGGGTAGCAGGCTAGGGGCCAACTGTCTCTGCTGCTATGCTATACTTGGGTGCAGTACTGCCATTAGATCCAAGAATTCTAAGTTTGAACCTGGACTTCCAGGCTGTTAGGGAGGTATGCTTGTCAAGGTAAAAGGAAAGAACATTTTATCTTTATTACCTTGATTTGTAACTTCTAACTAACATTTACACATTTAGGGTTTTTTTTTTAAGCTTTTGCTTAAATTCCATTTAGTTAACATATGGGGCAATATCTGTATTAGGTATACAATAGGGTGATTCAACATTTCCATACAGTGCTCAGTGCTCATCACAGCAAGCACAGTCCTTAATCCCCATCACCTATATTACCCCCCGCCTCCCCTCTGGTAACCATCAGTTTGTTTGTTATAATTAAGAATCTCTTTCCTGGAATTGTTTCCATTTACACTTTAACTCAGGTCCCACAAATGTTAGTGATAGGTCTAGAATGACATGAATCAGATTTTCTCACCTTGGAATGTGGAGTTGGTGTTGGTTTCTGCTAGTCACTTGAACTGGGAACATCCAAACTTCTAAGCTGAGTCCCGACAGTTGTAGGAGAATCCATTACAGTCTATTAGCTTTTGGAATAAGAACTTTAGAGGTGGCCTGATTCCTATTCTATCCAAGACTTGGTTGCTGACCTTTTTCTTAACTTTGATAGCATACCACAGTATCCTTCCCATAATGTCCCTGTCCTGCTACCTTATTTTCAAATGGGTGTTCATTACCTGCTTTCTATAATCTGTGTTTCCACTTAGACCATGAGGATTAACAAATGCATTGTTTAATAACCTAAGACATTATGTTGGAAGCTTTCAAAATCTTTCATAAAAGTTGTATCTGTTGGAGCTCCTGGGTGGCTCAGTGGGTTAAAGCCTCTGCCTTCAGCTCAGGTCATGATCTCAGAGTCCTGGGATCGAGCCCCACATCGGGCTCTCTGCTCAGCAGGGAGCCTGCTTCCTCCTCTCTCTCTGCCTGCCTCTCTGCCTACTTGTAATCTCTGTCTGTCAAATAAATAAATAAAATCTTAAAAAAAATTAAAAAAAAAGTTGTATCTGTTGTATCAGTCACTTCAAAGAGTCTTGTTAGAAGACTCTTCTAACTGGCTAATAACAGGCTAAAAGTGTTATACGGACTTAACCAAATCTACTACACCTACATGTTGTAACTGAAAAATGATCTTTACTGGTTTTCAATTATCCCTTCATCTCTGTTTAATATTTGCCTTGAGATCCAGAGGTGGTGTTTTTTTTTTCCCCTAAGGCAGTGCAGTATTTGGTTTTTATTTTTCAGATTCTGAATAGAGAATTCTCCACAGAAAGGACCAGCTATAGGAAGATGCAACCTCTTCTGAAGAGGTGTTAAGGGATAGGTTCTGTCACTAACAGCAGCCATCAGCCTCACAAGCCCATTTCTCAGAGGAAAGTCTTCCAAACATATCAGCTCTTTGTTTTCTCTCCCATACTTTTTGGTTTCTTCTCACCTTAGTGTGACTCCACTCTAGTTGAAATTGTCAAGAAAACTTCTTTTTCCTGAGGATGAGAGTTGTACCTCTATATTACTGACACCAAATAACTTTCCAAGGTGCTTACTGCATAGCATTTTGTCCCCTTAACATGTACATTAAAATAATAGTTTTATCATAAAAACAAATAAGCAATGAATTATGAGGGGCAGGAGTAATGTTTCCTCCCTTAGAAACAGTATATAGTCTGGGACTTCTCTCAGAGCTATATCACAAGTTATTGTTCCACAAAACTCAAAGATTAGTGCTGGTACCTGAAATGGAGACAGAATTGGAATGGACTGCCCCAGAAGGCTGTGGGTTTCTGATTACTCCATGAATTCTTTCTAGATTACCCACATGTACTACAAGAAGAAATTGAAGCCAAGAGGAGCTAATAATCTCACATGTCACTCTCTAAACTTACATACAGAGCCAGTTATCCTGGACTCCTTCTATCTCAGTGTAACTTTTCTTTTCTCCACTTTTAGCTCCCTGCCTCTTCTAGGACCCTTCCCAAAATCATTGTCTGAGGAGGTTGTGGTAACCTGAATGGATGAAGGAATGTTCAAGGTGGTGATGTTGGGCTGAAGCAGTAGACTTTAAAAGAGCTTAAGTATATCCATACTATAGACGATTATTCAGCCTTTAAAAAATGAATTTCTGGGGCACCTGGGTGGCTCAGTGCATTAAGCCTCTGCCATCAGCTCAGGTCATGATCTCAGCGTCCTCGGATTGGGCCCCGCATCGGGCTCTCTGCTCCGCGGGGAGCCTGCTTCTCCCTCTCTCTCTCTGCCTGCCTCTCTGCCTACTTGTGATCTCTCTCTCTGTCAAATAAATAAATAAAATAAAATAAAAAGAATTTCTGACACATGCTACAAACTAGGTAAAATCTGAAGACCTTTTAGTAAGTGAAATAAACAGAAAAAGAAAAATGATTCCTTTTAAATAAAATTCCTAAAGTAGAGTCATAGAAAGTAAAATGGTAGTTTTTAGGGGCTCTAGGGAGGGGTATATGGTTAGTTGATGCAATCCATGCCCTCTCCAATGCCCACCACCTGGTTCCCCCAACCTCCCACCCCCCGCCCCTTTAAAACCCTCAGATTATTTTTCAGAGTCCATAGTCTGTCATGGTTCACCTCCCCTTTCAAATTCCCTCAATTCCCTTCTCCTCTCTAACTCCCCTTGTCCTCCATGCTATTTGTTATGCTCCACAAATCCGTGAAACCATATGATAATTGACTCTCTCTGCTTGACTTATTTCACTCAGCATAATCTCTTCCAGTCCCGTCCATGTTGCTACAAAAGTTGGGTATTCATCCTTTCTGAGGGAGGCATAATACTCCATAGTGTATATGGACCACATCTTCCTTATCCATTCATCCGTTTCATTCTTCTACATATAGCTGTCCAGTTTTCCCAGCACCATTTATTGAAGAGACTGTCTTTTTTCCACTGTATATTTTTTCCTGTTTTGTCGAAGATTAACTAGCCATATCTGGTTAGTTAAGGGTCCATATCTGGGCTCTCTACTCTGTTCCACTGGTCTGTGTGTCTGTTTTTATGCCAGTACCATGCTGTCTTGGTGATCACAGATGTGTAGTAAAACTTGAAATCAGGTAACGTGATGCCACCAGTTTTATTTTTGTTTTTCAATATTTCCTTAGCGATTCGGGGTCTCTTCTGATTTCATACAAATTTTAGGATTATTTGCTCCAGCTCTTTGAAAAATACCGGTGGAATTTTGATCGGAATGGCATTAAAAGTATAGATTGCTCTAGGCAGTATAGACATCTTAACAATGTTTATTCTTCTGATCCAAGAGCATGGAATGGTCTTCCATCTTTTTGTGTCTTCTTCAGTTTCTTTCATGAGTATTCTGTAGTTCCTCGAGTACAGATCCTTTACCTCTTTGGTTAGGTTTATTCCCAGGTATCTTAATGGTTCTTAGTGCTATAGTAAATGGAATCGATTCTCTAATTTCCCTTTCTGTATTTTCATTGTTAGTGTATAAGAAAGCCCCTGATTTCTGTACATTGACTTTGTATCCTGCCAGGTTGCTGAATTGCTGTATGAGTTCTAGTAGTTTGGGGGTGGAGTCTTTTGGGTTTTCCATATAATGAATCATGTCATCTGTGAAGAGAGAGAGTTTGACTTCTTCATTGCCAATTTGGATACATTTTATTTCTCTTTGTTGTCTGATTGCTGTTGCTAGGACTTCTAATACTATGTTGAACAAGAGTGGTGAGAGTGGACATCCTTGTCGTGTTCCTGATCTCAATGGGAAGGCCGCAAGCTTTTTCCCATTGAGGATGATATTTGCTGTGGGTCTTTCATAGATACATTTTATGAAGTTCAGGAATGTTCCCTCTATCCCTACACTTTGAAGCGTTTTAATCAGGAACGGATGCTGGATTTTGTCAAATGCTTTTTCTGCATCAATTGAGAGGACCACGTGGCTCTTCTCTCTTCTCTTATTAATTTGTTCTATCACATTAATTGATTTGTGAATGTTGAACCATCTTTGTAGCCCAGGAATGAATCCCACCTGGTCATGGTGGATAATCTTTTTAATGTGCTGTTGGATCCTGTTTGCTAGGATCTTGTTGAGAATCTTAGCATCCGTATTCATCAGTGATATTGGTCTGAAATTCTCCTTTTTGGTAGGGTCTTTGCCTGGTTTGGGGATCAAAGTAATGCTGGCTTCATAGAAAGAGTCTGGAAATTTTCCTTCTGCTTCAGTTTTTTGAAACAGCTTCAGGAGAATAGGTGTTATTTCTTCTTTGAAAGTTTGGTAGAATTCCCCAGGGAATCCATCAGGTCCTGGGCTCTTGTTTTTTGGGAGGTTTTTGATCACTGCTTCAATCTCGTTACTAGATATCGGTCTATTCAGGTTGTCAGTTTCTTCCTGGTTCAATTTTGGGAGTTTATAGTTTTCCAGGAATGCATCCATTTCATCTAGGTTGGTTAGCTTATTGGCATATAACTGTTGATAATACCTTCTGATGATTGTTTCCACTTCCTTGGTGTTAGTTGTGATCTTTCCCTTTTCATTCATAATTTTATGAATTTGGGGTTTACACGCCTCTCTCAGAAATAGATCATCAAAGCAGAAAATCAATAAAGAAACAAGAGCATTGAATGACACATTGGACCAGATGGACCTCATAGATATATACAGAACATTCCACCCTGAAACAACAGAATAATCATTCTTCTCAAGTGCACATGGAACCTTCTCAAGAATAGACCACATACTGGGTCACAAATCAGGACTCAACCGATACCAAAAGACTGAGCTTATTCCCTGCACATTCTCAGATCACAATGCTTTGAAACTGGAGTTCAATCACAAGGAAAAGTTCGGAAGTACCTCAAACACCTGGAAGCTAAAGACCACCTTGCTTAAGAATGCTTGGATCAACCAGGAGATCAAAGAAGAGCTGAAACAATTCATGGAAACCAATGAGAATGAAGACACTTCGGTCCAAAACCTATGGGATACAGCAAAGGCAGTCCTAAGGGGGAAATACATAGCCATCCAAGCCTCCCTAAAAAAAATTGAAAAATCCAGAACACACCAGCTGTCTCTACACCTTAAAGAACTGGAGAATCAACAACAAATCACACCACTCCACACATAAAAAGGGCAATAATCAAGATTAGAGCTGAGATCACTGAGGTAGAAATCAGAGATACAGTAGAACGTATCAATGAAACTAGAAGCTGGTTTTTTGAAAGAATAAGATCGATAAACCATTGGCCACACTAATCCAAAAGAAAAGAGAGAAAGTCCAATTCATTTTTTTGAAAATCATCTTGGCTTATCACTGGGGAAGATCTCTAAGCAATAGAAGAAATGCAATGGAAAGAAAAGGTAATGTATCATAAAATGTGTTTTGCATGTTGATAACCTGGGATTCATTCATTACTTATGATAAGTGTAAAAACTGTTTTTGATGAAATTCATGAATAGGACAGTTTTAGTCAGGTGAAGTCCTTAACCGTTAAGCTGGTTGAGTACATTGTTGAAATGTACAACAGGGCCTTGGGGCAGTTTTCCAAATATAATTAGGTTTGTAGTTTATTAAAGTATGGATTTGAAGTTCTCTCATATTTATAATATATTTTCAGGGATCAAGAGCTGGGAAAGTGTTTGGAAAGAGACTTGGAAGAAAGTGACAATATGTTACTGAGCATCAGAGGAAAAGACTTATCTTAGAACAGCCATTATCACTTAATCTATTCTATTTTTTCTCCCAAGATAAACTATACCTTAAATGATTCCAGCTACTTTTAACTGAAATAAATAAGTTGGTATATTCCTTTCCCACCTTAGTACTGCTCAGTTACACATATATTCTATTGCTTTGTCTCTTAATTAGCAATTTTGGCCATTTGAATGATGACTGGCAGCCATAGTTTAATCAGGGAATATCTGCCTTCTCTGGTAACTGGTATAATCTGAATTTGAATTCTGTTATGTGTCTGTTTCCATTTGGTAGGAAGAATTCTGGGCTGTATGTCTACAGCATAAAAAGTGAGGAGTGCAAGAAAAGCCTGGAGAGGAAAGCAGGGGCCCACTGGCATAGAGTTTTGCAGGTTATGCTAAGAACTTGAAGAATTTTATCTTTTTGTAAATGGAAAGATACTGAATAGTTTTAAGGAGGGAAGGACAGGATGCTATTTGCATTATTTTTTTTCCCCAAAGATAGCTTGCCTGCATTGTGCAGTACAGATTGAAGGGGGCAGGATGGTAACAGAGAGAACAGTTAGGAGGCTCAGTAGTAGACCAGAAAAGAGAGAGCAGAGGAAAAGTACTGATGATGAAGAAAGATTCAAGGTCAGAACTAGAGGTCAAATGAACTAGATTTGGCAATGAACTGGATGTTTGAGAAAGAAAGAACTTTCAAAGACACAACCCTGATTCCTGGCTTGAGGGTGTCTGGATTTGGGGTAGCACTTAAAACCGACAAGTGGTGGATTTGAGGAAAAGATAATTTTATTGTTCGATATTATGCTTGATGTGTCTGGGATACACTCAGGAAGACATAAATAGTTATATAGTCAGGTACCTGAGCAGAAACTTGGAAGAGAGGTTTTAGAGATAAATTTTAGGGAGTTAGCAACGTATAGATGTTCCAGGTAAGAGGATGACATTGAGAAATGGAGAGGAGAAGTGAGTTGGGGGAAATTGGAGGGGGAGACAAACCATGAGAGACTGTGGACTCTGAGAAGCAAACTGAGGGTTTTGGAGGGGGGCCGTGAGGGGTCGGGTGAGCATGGTGGTAGATATTATAGAGGGCATGTATTGCATGGAGCACTGAGTGTGGTGCATAAACAATGAATTCTGGAACACTGAAAAGAAAAAAAAAAGTAAGAGTTGAGATTGCCTAGGAAAGATCTGTGGAATGAGAAGAAAAGGCCCTAAAAAATAACATTTAGAGGTATAGGAGACAGACACACAGCTACACCTATGTTGCTCTACAAACGTGCGTTACATACCTTATATGGAGCTGGGCATGCCAAGATGCTCAGGGAGCTTGCACTGCAGGGAAGAAGATAGCAATGGGAAGAAAGTATTACCATCCAGTGCTGTATTTATGACCTATGTATTAAACTTGTGTAATATGCAAGCAAGGGCTAGAAGTGCTGTTGTGGCCCTATGACATACAATGTACAATGCTGCCCTCCATCTGGATTAGAAAGAGATCAGAGGAGCCTCTACAGAAAAGCCACCTAGCTCCGTGTTAGAGGATAAAGGGAACACTTCATATGAACAAGATGGGGAAAAGTGTTTTCATTGCAGAAGGAACAAAGACAAGAAGGGATGAGTCAGCACACCACTCTCGGGAAATAAAAGGGACTCTGGTATGACTAAAAAGCCAGCATGTGGGTTGGGTAAGGGAGGTAGGAGAGGAGGCTGACTAGCACCTAATTCCATACATGATGGAAAGCTGCTGAGGAAGAAACTTCAGAACCTATGGTAGTGGCTGGCAGGAGCAGGACTTCAGTAAATATTGACTGAATGCATAATCAGATTTATATTTCACAGAGACCCTACTAGTAGCAACAGAGAATATATTGGCTTGAGGAGAGGGACAAGTCAGAAGTCCACTTGGAGGTTCCAACAGAACCAGCTGAGTCATTAGACCTGGAGGGAGACCAGGCAGGTGTATGGAAAAACTGTTGAGCTATTACCATTATTCTGCCAGACACACAGATACATGGGCCAGGGCGACACACACAGCCAGAGAGACAGAGACACGCAGAGCCAGAGCCAGAGCCAGAGCCAGAGAGACACACGCAGCCACACACAGAGACAGAAAAAGAGACCTACATGTAGAGCCAAAGCAACACACACATGGAACCAGAGCCGGAGAGAGACAGACAGATGGGCAGAGGGAGGCACAGATGGGGGGGAGACAAACACATAGACACACATACACAAATACCTACACTTAAGACCCTCCAAGGTTTTAGGAAACCGATTCAACGTATATTTGTTCAATGCCTACCAGAGGCAGAGCTGGTTGTCGAAGATTCCAGGGAATGCAAAACCTCACATATGGAACAGGCCTATCCTTTGCAAGGAAGAACAGTGGAAGAGTTATCTTTGCTGTTGACTTAGAAAACCAGCTTTTCTGAAATTTCTCACCTTTTAGAGAAAGGAAAGGATATTTTTTAAATTTCTAGGTATATTATGTAGATGTTTTGTTTGATGGCTTTTTGTTCTTTGTACCATTTAAGAATTATCTGGTTATATTTATTCTCCAGCAACATGGAATTATTTTCCAGGGGTACACAATGGTTGATTTCAATGCAATCACAGGCTGTTATCACAAAGAACTTTATTTTTTTTTTTTAACCACTGTGACTTCCTATCATTAAGTGTCTTTAAA
>NW_022631782.1:0-28648 GCF_010015895.1 Lontra canadensis
GGGGAAGCTAGATGAACAATGCGGAGGAGAATCTGAATAATAACCCTGGGCTACTGGACATCAAACTGCGGATGAGAAATTCCACGCCCCTCCCCCCCCCATCCTCCGAATGCTTGCTTCCCTGCTTGAGGAATGAACTCGACGATAGGATCTCACACACCTACATCAGCGTTCTTGCAGGAAGCACACACCCGTGGATTCGTCAGTTTCTGCAGCCTGGCTGAAATGGATTAGATCTCGAATGGGGTAAAGGTTGCGTCTTCCCTTCATTCCTGGGCGGGAAAAGGGAGATGAGGTGGAGGTAGGCTCGAGTTTATTTTTAAAATCATTTATTATCTTGGTTCTGTAGATAACTACAACCGCATCCCACTCCCCACCCCCACAACCCAACTCAGCGCTCAGCGTCCCTTCCAGAGGGGGAAAGGATCTGGAGGGCAGATTTCTTCCCCCTCCGCTAAGCCTGCCCCTTTCCTTCCCAGCCAGAGGCACACAACAACTGCAGCCTCTCCTTCCCCAGGTGCCCTGGAGAATTCTGTCTTAATTAACCACGAGAGCTAAAGCACCGAGGATGTTTGGAAATGGAGCACGCGCCCGCTTTTTGTCTGCTTCCCTTCCTGCGGTCCCCACAATGGCACCGAAATTTAAAACCAAAAACCCAAACCCAACGAACAAGAGATCTCACCTACACATGCCGCGGACAAAGTCTGGCAGAGGACCCAGACCCAGTCGGGCAGCCGCCGCCGGGGAGCAGCCGTCCGCTGGGAGGATGGGGACCTGCCGCGCCGTGGGAGGGGCGCCGGGCGCCGGGGCGGGGCGCCGGGCGCCGGGGGAGGAGCGGCGGGGCGGGGCGGGGCCCGGGCGGTCACGTGGGCAGGGAGCCTATACCGTCGCCCTTCGGAGACCGACTGGTTAGTGACCTTAGCGCTTTCGGGAGTCTGGCTTCCTACCGACATGGCCGTTTGGGGCGAGTGCAGGAGCTGCTTAGCGCCGGGCCTGCTGAAACACCAACTGGCCATCGTCACCGGAGGGGCCACGGGTATCGGAAAGGCCATCGCCACGGAGCTGCTGCACCTGGGTACGCGAGCGGGCCCTCTGGGTCAGGCTACTTAAGATCAAGAGGTCGGCAGAGACACACACTGGCCTAAGGGGGTTCGGGAGCCAGGAGACGTGGACTGGCCAAGCCAACAGGCTGTACCTGTAGGCGACGTTGAAACCGCGGCGGGGGGAGGGAAGAGTCTCTCTAAGAAATGCTGCAGAAGCGTTGAAGTTCACAAACCACTATTTGTGAACTAAAGGGAAGAGTTAGAATCACAGATAACGTGGTCGAGGTAGGGAACAAGGAGACCTGTGGAAACGTGCTGTGGAATTCTTTATAGATGTGTTTAGAATGAACCCGTGCTATGGATTACCGAATGAGGAAACGCGGGGAGACTTTTCATATTTTTCTCTTTATCACTGGATTATTTAATGATAATGTCATTGCCATTAATGTTTTTGTTTTTATTAACTTACTTTTCTCCTCATGATGGGTTGGACTTACCTGCTTCTTTGCATTACTGCTGAACATTTTAATTTCACCTTGTTGGATGCTGGTTATTTTTATATTCATTTAAATATTCTTGAGCTTTGGGGCGCCTGGGTGGCTCAGTGGGTTAAGCTGCTGCCTAAGGCTCAGGTCATGATCTCAGGATCCTGGGTTCGAGTCCTGCATCAGGCTCTCTGCTGGGCAGAAGTTTGCTTCCCTCTCTCTCTCTGCCTCTCTGCCTACTTGTGATCTCTGTTTGTCAAATAAATAAATAAAATCTTTATGAATAAATAAATATTCTTGAGCTTTTGTTCTGTGTTAACTGCATCCCAGAAGTTATTTCTGTTCTTAGATTCTTTGGAAACAGTTTGATACTTTAAGAGAGACTTGTTATATGTTAAGTATTGACCTGAATAGCCTCTAATCTAGTTAATCTAGAGTAATTTTGCTTCACCACTCAGGCCATACCCTTCTGAGTATCTTACCCATTGGCTTTTCAAATGAGGTTTTGCCTGTTTGAAACACTATTTGCGGGGCGCCTGGGTGGTTCAGTGGGTTGAAGCCTCTGCCTTTGGCTCAGGTCATGATCCCACTGTCCTGGGATTGAGCCCCGCATCTGGCTCTCTGCTCAGCGGGAAGCCTGCTTCTCCCTCTCTCTCTGCCTGACTCTCTGCCTACTTGTGATCTGTCTGTCAAATAAATTTTAAAAATCTAAAAAAAAAAAAAGAAAGAAAAGAAAAGATAAAAGAAACACTATCTCCAGTGCCTTCTTGGCCTACCTTGACTCCCAACTTTATCTCGTCCTGGAATCTGAATGGTTCCTCTTCCTCCCCCCTGGGCTGTACCTGGGAAACGCTCTTCAGGCATCGAGCTGGAATGATCATAGGGCTCACATTGTTTGTTTCCACTCTCTGAGATAGATCTCTGTGCCTTGCTACCCCATGTCCTGTGACTGAAAGCCGTTCTGCATTATACTTTGCCCAGTTTTTTTTTGTTCCATTGGTCTGGAGGGAAAACTCCATTATTGATGTTCGATCTTAACCAGAGGCAGAAGTCCTGATTCACCATTTTTTTTTAAAAGACTTTATTTATTTATTTGACAGATCACAAGTAGGCAGAGAGGCAGGCGGATAGAGAGAGGGGGAAGCAGGCTCCTTGCCGAGCAGAGAGCCCAGTGAGGGCCTCGATCCCAGGACCCTGGGATCATGACCTGAGCCGAAGGCAGAGGCTTTAACCCACTGAGCCACCCAGGCACCCCCTGATTCACCATTCTTTAATGGGTACACGTGAAAGAACTTCTGAACTTTTTTTTTTTCTTAATTTAGACAACCAGTGAAAGCATATTTACCAATGAAAGCATATTTACTATTTCTTGACTGTTGTCTTTTCAGGGTGTAATGTGGTCATTGCATCTCGTAACTTTGATAGATTAAAATCTGTTGCAACAGAACTCAAGGCCAGCCTGCCCTCCAACAACCAGGCTCAGGTTACTCCCATAAAATGCAACATCCGCAAGGAAGAGGAGGTAATGCAAATATGTCTATATCCTTTATTCATTCATTCATTTTATTTACAGTAGTGGTTCCTAAAACTAGTGCTTCAGATGTTCCTGTGGTAGGGGTCTTAGATGAGGTTAACTAGAAGCAGAGGCTGTAAAAGAGATTTTTTTTTTCCTTTGGACACAGAGAGATCACAAGGAGGCAGAGGGAAAGGGGAAGCAGGCTCCCTGCCGAGCAGAGAGCCCTATGCGGGACTCGATCCCAGGACCCTGAGATCATGACCTGAACCTAAGGCAGAGGCTTAACCCACTGAGCCACCCAGGCACCCTGTAAAAGAGATTCTTTCGCTAATGATATACTGAGTATTACCGCCTGGGGGAGGAGAGGAAAGAAACAATCTTTAAGGAAGCTAAGCAAGGATGTGGTCTCAGCAAGAATACTTTTTGTGCCTTTTGCCCTTTAAGTCATTTCTTTATTTTTTTTTAAGATCTTATTTTTTTTTTTTAACGATTTTATTTATTCACTTGACAGACAGAGATCACAAGTAGGCAGAGAGGCAGGCAGAGAGAGAAAGGAGGAAGCAGGCTCCCGGCTGAGCAGAGAGCCCGATGCGGGGCTCGATCCCAGGATTCTGGGATCATGACCTGAGCTGAAGGCAGTGGCTTTAACCCACTGAGCCACCCAGGTGCCCCTAAGATCTTATTTTTAAGTGATCAGTCATTTGTGCACCCAACGTGGGGCTCAAACTCACAACCCCAAGATCAAGAGTCACATGCTGTACCAACTGAGCCAGACAGGCTCCCCTTTTAAGTAATTTTTTGGTGTTAATTTTAACTGGATTTCGGCTACCTGTACTGATACCATTTACTGCGATAGACTTCAAGTTCTTCTCCCAGAGTAAGCTGTCAGTCCAACTAGCAAGTGAAGTTGTTCACCGGTTTACTTTTGACATTTTTCTTTAGGTGGAGAATTTGGTCAAATCTACCTTAGATGTTTACGGTAAGATCAATTTTTTGGTAAACAATGGAGGAGGCCAGTTCACGTCTCCTGCAGAAAACATCAGTGCAAAGGGATGGCATGCTGTGATTGAGACCAATCTGACGGGCACCTTCTACATGTGCAAAGCAGGTGAGTATGACCAATAACCCAAAAAAGCAAGGTGTCTGTATTTAAAGATCATAGAGAATCTTTTTTTTCTTTAAAGATTTTATTTATATGTCAGAGAGAGAGAGAGAGCACGCGCGCACATAAGCAGGGGGAGTGGAAATGGAGAAGCAGGCTACCCCTGAGCAGGGAGCCCGAGATCAGACTCCATCCTGGGACCCTGAGATCATGACCTAAGCCGAAGGCAGAGGGTTAACCCACTGAGCCACCTAGGTGCCTCTAGATCATAGAGAATCTTCCAAGAGAATTGTTGGGGGCTCAGAAACTCCATGTCTGCAGTACTGACTGCCCTGATTTGCTTGCATACGACACAGAGATGTAAATTGCTGCTTTTCTGGATAGTAATTTGGCAATATTTGTAAAATATGGGTATAGTTTGATCTTATAATTTTATTTCTAGGAGTTTATCATGAGAAAATTATTAAGAATCTGTACAAAGATATAGTACGAAGTTGTTCCTGAAATTTAAAAAAAAAACAAAACCCTCTCACACTTAGTTTTAAAGAAATGAATCTGTTTAATCTCTTGTAACTGGTCAGATCTTCAGGGAGAATGCCAGAGTCCACATCCTTTCTGACTAACAACTAATTAGCATGCATGTAGATCTTTGGATTGAAAGTCATATTTCACAGGTGATGATATTCAACTCCTGACATTGAGTAATTCAAGGGTTTAGTTAAAAACAATCGAAGACATTTTCGTGATGAAAACCACAGACCAGGTAGAATTCCAACCCAGAGGGTCTTCATCCTAATATGGATTAGGCTTTATATTCTTAACATCTCTAAGTCCAAATCTTGCAGACATTTGCAGCTTTCAACTTCATCGAACTAGTAGTATAAAGCTTTACATTCGTTGTGGCTGGCTGTTTCATGGGAACCTCTGATTTCTAGCCCCTTGGTGGGAAGCACATGTAACAAGCTGGACTTGTGATTGGCATCTGAGACTACCTCACATTTCTTAAAGAAATATTCCCATGGCAGCTCTGGAAGTGTCAGGGGAAAAACACAAAGATGATTTCAGAGTTCTTTTTTGTAAGACTTTATTTATTTATTTATTTATTTGACAGAGAAAGACACACAGAGAGAGGGAACACAAGCAGGGGGAATGGGAGAGGGAGAAGCACACTTCCCACTGAGCAGGGAGCCTGATGTGGAGCTGGATCTCAGGACCCTGGGATCATGACCTGAGCCAAAGGCAGACGCTTAATGACGAGCCACCCAGGTGCTCCTGATTTCAGAGTTCTAACATAGAGTACTCTTTCAGCAAAAGCAGAAAGTCTGTGTAGGGTAATTGAAATAAATTTATATCTCTTTATTTTTACATAGTTTTTATTTTTATTTTTTTTAGATATTTGATACATAGTTATTTTCATTTCCAAACTTTTCGGGCTATTCATGACCTCTTTCTTTCTTTCTTCTTTTGTTTTAAAGATTTTATTTTTTTGACAGAGAGCAAGAGAGCACAAGCAGGGGAAGCACAAGCAGAGGGAGGTTTTTTTTTTAAAGATTTTATTATCTTTTATTTTTATTTTATTTATATTTATTTTTTATATTTTATTTTATATATTTATATAGATCTATAATGTATATTTATATTTATTTTATTATATTTATTTTATTATCCTTTATTTTATTTATATTTATCATCTTTTTTTTTTTTAAGATTTTATTTTTTTGACAGAGAGCAAGAGAGCACAAGCAGGGGGAGCACAAGCAGAGGGAGAAGCAGGCTCCCCACTGAGCAGGGAGCCTGATGCGGAGCTTGTTCCTAAGACCCTGGGATCATAACCTGAGTTGAAGGGAAATGCTTAACTGACTGAGCCATGATGGCACTCCGATGCCTGCTATTTTGAATGGTTCTTTTCCCAATTATTTTCAGCTGGATTATTGTTGGTTTATGGAAGAACTACTTTTTCTAGTTCATCTTGTAGCTTTATCTGGTAATTTGTAGTTTATCTAACAGTGTTTGAAATTAGCATTTCAGGTGTTTTAGCTACACAGTCATGTTGTCTAAAAATAAATAATGTATTTCATTGAATGAAAGATACTGTCAATGTATCTTTGGTGAAATGCACCATCATTTTATACACTACTAAGAAAGTAGAAACAGCGTTATTTGTATCCTACGAAGCCACCAAGTGTAAAACATATCCCAGTTTCAACAACTTCAAAATAATATGAAAGAATTGTCTTAGATTCCAAAAATACCATATTTTATGTCTTCTTTTCTGGGGGCTTTACCTCCTTTTTCTGTCATCTAATATGAATTGGGAAGAACTCAACTGGAAAGCCTTAAGTAATGATGGGAAACCATTTTTATTTTTGTCTAAGCTCTTAATAGGAATGGGTCTTTCCTTGTTCTCTGGCCTTTACATTCTAAAAATTAGATTCCTATTGAAGTGAGTCTTGAGGGTACACATCTGATGTTGTCTTGATTTGTATGAATAGAGTTGATGGCTAAATATCAAATGGGCCTTCAAAAAAGGATAAAATACTTAAAGAATGAGGGACACCTGGTGGCTTCATCAGTTGAGGATCTGACTCTTGATTTCAGCTCAGGTCATGAGCTCTCACAAGATTGAGTCCTGTGTAGGGTTCTTCGCTGGTTGTAGAACCTGCTTAAGATTCTCTCTTCTCCCTCCACCTTACCCCCCAACCCCACTCCCACTCTCTCCCCCTAAAAAAAAACACCAAAATTGAAAAGAAAATACCTAAAGAATTAACAAAAACAGGATAAGACTTGTATCTAAAAACGACAAAACATTGCTGACAGAAATGAAGGATCAGAATAAATGGAAAAACATTCAGTATTTATGAATTGGAAGACTTGATACGGTTAAGGTTGTAGTTCTTCCCAAATTGGTATGTAGGTTCAACGCAGTCCCTATTACTTTTGCAGAAAATGACAAGCAGATCCTAAAATACATGTGGAAGTGCAAAGGACTCAGAGTAGCCAAAACAGTTTTGCAAACCAGGAAAGTTGAAGGACTTATACTTCTTGATTTCAAGACAATGTGCTACTGGCATAAGGACAGATGAATAGATATTTTGGACAAATTTGAAAGTCTAGAAATAAACCCTTATAGTTGTGATCAATCCCTTATATTTTCGATTTTTGCCAAGGGGGGCAAGGCATTTCTATGGGGAAATGATTGTCTTTCAGCAGATGGTCCGGGACATCACACGTAAGAAGACCCTTCCCTCATACCATAAGTAAAAGTTAACCAAAAGTACAAAATGGACCATAGACCTAAATGCAATTGGTAAAATTGTGTAACTTTTGGAAACTAATAAAGCACAAAATCTTTATGACCTTGACTTAGGCAGAGTCCTGACATACACCATCTAGAATACCATGTATAAATAAAAAAAAATTGATAAACTTGGCTTAAATATGTTTGCACTTAAAAAGACAACATTAAGAAAATGAAAAGATAAGCCAGACTGAGGGAAATCACATATCTGATAAAGGACTTGTATCCAGAACATAAAAAGAGCTCTTATAATTCAGTATTAAGAAAACAAACCAATTAAAAAATGAGCAAAATATTTGAATAGATATTTTACCAAAGAAAATAAATGAATGGCTAATAAGTACATCAGAAGATTGTCAGCACCATTAGTCATTCGGGACATCAGGTGAAAACTTCAGTGAAATATCACTTCATACCCACTAGAATGGTTATAATAAAAAAAATTAGGCAATAATAGCATGGAGAAACTGCAACCCTCGTGCATATCTGGTAGAAATGGAAAATAGCGTAAAATAGTGGAGACACCGTTTAAGTAACTGCCAAACACCGAAAATAGTTTGGCAGTTACTTAAAAAGTTAAACATACAGTTGCCATATGACCCAGCCGTTCCATTCCCAAGCATCTACCCAAGAGAAATAAGAACATATGTCCACCCAACAGTTTGTATTCTTCATGACGCACCAGTGGAAACAATTCAAATGTTCATCCTCTGGTGAGTAGACAAATGAAATAAGGCCTGTCTATTCACTGGAATACGATTCTGCAATAACAATTAACTACTGATACACGTTACCCTGTGGATGAACCTTACAGATAATATTCTAAGTAAAAGAAGCCAGACACAAAAGACCACCTATGGTGTGATTTCATTTATGTGAAATGTCCAGAAAAGACAAATTTCTATAAATGGAAAGTAGATGAGGGTTTGCGTGGGGTTGGCTTGGCTGCAGATGGGCACAAAGCAATGTTTTTGGGGGTGATGGAATGTTCTAAAACTGGATTGTCATGGTGGTTGCATGACTGTATGTTTATCAAAAATCATTAAATTGTACACATAAAGTGGATGACTTTCATGATATTAAAATTATATTCAGTCAGGCTTTTAAAAAAAGGAACTGTAAATTTAAAAAAATTTTAAGATTTTATTTATTTATTTGGCAGGGAGAGAGATCACAAGTAGGCAGAGAGGCAGGCAGAGAGAGAGAGGGTAGTAGGTTCCCTGCTGAGCAGAGAGCCTGCTGCAGGGCTGAGCCAAAGGCAGAGGCTTAACCCACTGAACCACCCAGGTACCCTGAAATTAAAAATTTTTAAATAGCAAGCAAGATGGTGGGACAGTGAGTAAGAAGAGAGTCAGGACGCTATTTCATATGATTGTCATTGGCTGTTTCCTGCAGTTTACAACTCCTGGATGAAAGAGCACGGAGGATCTATTGTCAATATTATTATCCTTACTAGAAACGGATTTCCAGGATTTGTGTAAGCATACTTAATATATATATATACATATTTTTTTTCCTATGTCTTTGGGTTTTGTCCTCTGAATGGGGGGAGTGGGGTGGAGAAAATTTCATAAGTCACAATCCTGAATCCTGTAATGAGTTTCAATCTCAATACTTAACATTGCCCTTTATTTGAACTTCAAAAATGTACTTGCAGAACATTCCTGTGCATATTAGGCTTGCCAGATTTACCAAGAAAGTAGAAACAGGAGGCCCCATTAAATTTTATATTATCTATCCCAAATATTGCTTGGGGCATATTTATGCTAATATATTTTGTTGTTTCTCTGAAATTCAAATTTAACTGTTTGTCCTCTATATTATCCAGTGACTCTAATCCAGATGTCGCTAAACTGGTCATCAATGTCTGAAGAGATTTTTTCTGTTAACATGTGGGAATGAAATATATTTAGATAATTTAGATTTGAATACTGTGAATATAGATCTTCAATTTTAGACAGAACTGCTAAATTGTTACTCTGTAATGGAGTTTGGCAAGTTTGACTCTTACTCTGATTTTGGTAAATTTTTATGTTGGAAATAGATTAAAAAAAAAAAAAGTCAATCAGTGAACTAACTTAGCCTCCTGGCTCAGTAGAGTCTTAATAATCTAAAAGGGCGTCCACATAGGACTAAGAGAAAAAGAGTGTGCCAGGAAGCTATTTGAAAACCACACATTTCAGGCGCCTGGGTGGCTCAGTGGGTTAAGCCGCAGCCGTCGGCTCAGGTCATGATCTCAGGGTCCTGGGATTGAGCCCCACATCGGCGCTCTATTTTCTATTACATCTTTGCAGGGGAGTTTAGTCTGAGCTGTTGATCTTTTTTAAATTTAAAAAAATTTTTTTTTTATTTTTTAAAGATCTTATTTATTTATTTGTCAGAGATCACAAGTAGGCAGAGAGGCAGGCAGAGAGAGAGGAGAAAGCAGGCTCCCCGCTGAGCAGAGAGCCTGATGTGGAGCTCGATCAGGACCCTGAGACCATGACCTGAGCCGAAGGCAGAGACTTTAACCCACTGAGCCACCCAGCTGCCCCTTTATTTTAACTAATAAATAATTGTGAGGGCAAAAGATAGGTCAAAAAGCAACTCATGTCTCCCATGGACAGTTTGTAACTCAAATGCCCATCAGTGGGTGAATGACTAAACACACTCTGGTATATCTGCATAACAGACTACTAGTTGGAAATAAGAGGTAATGAACTATTAACTCCTGCAACAACATGGATGAACCTCAAAATAATTATTCCTTTTTTAAAAATTATGTTGTCTTAATCACCATACAGTACATCATTAGTTTTTGTTATAGTGTTCCATGTTTTCATATAACATTTACTGTTTTTGTACAATACCCAGTGCTCATTGTAATACATGCCCTCCTTAATGCCCATCACTGGGCTAACCCATCCCCCGGCTCCCCTACCCTCTAAAACCCTTAGTTTGTTTCCTGGAGTCCGTAGTCTCTCACGGGTTGCCTACCCCTCTGAGATCCCCCCTTTCATTTTTTCCTTCCTTCTCCTAATGTCCTCCATGCTATTCCTTATGTTCCACAAATAAGTGAAACCATATGGTAATTGTCTTCCTCTGTTTGACTTATTTCACTCAGCATAATTTCCTCCAGTTCCATCCATGTCAATGCAAATGGTGGGTATTCATCTTTTCTGATGGCTGAGTAATATTCCATTGTATGTATGTATAAATAATCTTCTTTATCCATTCGTCTGTTGAAGGTCATCTTGGTTTCTTCTACAGTTTGGCTATTGTGATAATTGCTGCCATGAACATTGGGGTGCATGTGGCCCTTCTTTCACCACGTCTGTATCTTTGGGGATAGATTCCCAGTAGTGCAGTTGTTGGGTCATAGGATGGCTCTATTTTTAACTTTTTAGGAACCTCCACACTGTTTTCCCAAGTGGCTGCACCAACTTTCATTTCCTTTCTCCACATCCTCTCCAACATTTGTTATTTCTTGCCTTGTCAATTTTTGCCATTCTAACTGGTATAAGGTATATTTCAATGTGGTTTTGATTTGAATTTCCCTGATGGCTAATGACGTTGAGCATTTTTTCCTGTGTCTGTTAGCCATTCATTTGTCTTTGGAGAAGTGTCCGTTCATGTCTTCTGCCCATTTTTTGACTTGATTATTTGTTTTTTGGGTGTTGAGTTTGAGAAGTTCTTCATAGATCTAGGATACCAGCCCTTTCTTTATCTGTAGTGTTATCTGTGAATATCTTCTCCCATTCCATGGGTTGCTTCTTTGTTTAGTTGAATGTTTCCTTTGCTGTGCAGAAATTTTGATCTCGATGAAGTCCCAAAAGTTCATTTTTCATTTTCGCTTTTGTTTCCCTTGCCTTTGGAGACGTGTCTCGAAAGAAGTAGCTGTGGCTGATGTCGAAGAGGTGACTGCTTGTGTTCTCTTCTAGGATTTTGAGAGATTTCTGCCTCACATTGAGGTCTTTCATCCATTTAGAGTTTATCTTTGTGTATGGTGTAAGAGAATGGTCACGTTTCATTCTTCTGTATATAGCTGTCCAATTTTCTCAACACCATTTATTGAAGAGACTGTGTTTTTTCCGTTGGATATTTTCTCCTTCTTTGTTGAAGATTATTTGACCATAGAGTTGCGGGTCCATATCTGGGCTCTCTGTTCTGTTGCATTGATCTATGTGTCTGTTTTTGTGCCCGTACCATGCTGTCTGGGTGATCACACCTTTGTAATATAGCTTGAAGTCAGGCAACATGATGCCCCCAGCACTTTTTTTTTTTTTCTTTTTCAACATTTCCCCGGTGGTTCAGGGTCTTTTTTGGTTCCATACAAATTTTAGGATTGTTTGTTCCAGGACTTGGAAAAATGCCCTTGGTGTTTTGATCAGGATGGCTTTGAAAGTATAGATTGCTCTGGGCAGCATAGACATTTTAACAATGTTTACTCTTCCAGTCCATGAGTATGGAATGTTTTTCCATCTTTTTGTGTCTTCGATTCCTTTCGTGAGTGTTCTGTAGTTCCTCGAGTATAGATCCTTCACCTCTTTGGTTAGGTTTATTCCAAGGTATCTTATGGTTTTTGGTGCTATTGTAAATGGAATTAATTCCCTAATTCTCTCTCTTCGGTCTCATTGTTGGTGTATAGAAATGCAACAGATTTCTGTGCATTGATTTTGTATCCTGCCAC
Source organism: Lontra canadensis (assembly GCF_010015895.1). NCBI lineage: Eukaryota > Metazoa > Chordata > Mammalia > Carnivora > Mustelidae > Lontra > Lontra canadensis. The sequence continues at coordinate 12,114 of NW_022631782.1, forward strand.
ATTACTGAATTGCTGTATGAGTTCTAGTAATTTGGGAGTGGAGTCTTTGGGTTTTCCACATAAAGTGTATCATGTCATCTGCAAAGAGAGGGAATTTGATTTCTTCTTTGCCGATTTGAATACCTTTCATTCCTTTTGTTTTCTAATTGCTGTTGCTAGGACTTCTGGTACTATGTTTAACAATAGTGGCGAGAGTGGGCATCCTCGTCACGTTCATGATCTAAAGGGGAAGGCTGTCAGCTTTTCTCCATGAAGAATGATTTTTGCTGTGGGCTTTTCATAGATGGTTTTTATGAAATTGAGGAATCTTCCTTCTGTCTCTACACTCTAAAGAGTCTTATTCAGGAAAGGATTTGCTGTACTTTGTCAAATACTTTTTCTACATCAATTGAGAGGACTATATGGTTCTTATCTCTTCTCTTATTAATGTGTTCTATCACACTGATTTGCAAACGTTGAACCACCTTGGATCCCAGGGATAAATCCCACCTGGTTATGATGGATAACCCTTTTAATGTACCGTTGGATCCTAATGGGTAGGATCTTGTTGAGAATTTTGGCATCTATATTCATCAGGAATATTGTCCTGTAATTCTCCTTTTAATAGGGTCTTTGCCTGGTTTTGGGATCAAGGTAATGCTGGCCCGACAGAATGAGTTTGGAAGTTTTCCTTCTGTTTGTATTTTTTGAAAGAGCTTCAGGAGAATAGGTATATTTCTTCTTTGAATGTGTAGAATATGGTAGAATCCTCCAGGGACTCCATGAGGCCCTGGACTCTTGTTTTTTCGGAGTGTTTTGATCACTGCTTCAATGTCATTACTGATTATTGGGTCTATTCAGGTTGTCATTTTCTCCCGATTACAGTCTTGGTATTTTATAGGTTTCCAGGAAGACATCCATTTCTTCCAGGTTCCTTAATTTATTGGCATATAGTCATTGATAATAATTTTTAATAATTGTTTCTGTTTCCTTGGCGTTAGTTGTGATCTCTCCCCTTTCATTCATGGTTTTATTAATTTGGGTCCTTTCTCTTTTCTTTTGGATAAGTCTGGCCAGTGGTTTACCAGTCTTATTAATTCTTTCAAGGAACCAGCTTCTAGTTTCGTTGATCTGCTCTACTATATTTCTGGTTTCTGATTCATTGATGTTTGCTCTAATCTTAATTACTTCTCTTCTCGTGCACAGCTTAGGCTTTATTTGTTGTTCCTTTTCCAGTTCCTGAAGGTGTAAAGTTAATTTGTGTATATGGGACTTTTCTATTTTTTTGAGTGAGGCTTGGATGGCTATATATTCCCCCCTTAGGATCACCTTTGCAGTATCCCATAGGTTTTGTACCGATGTGTTTTCATTCTCATTGGTTTCCATGAATTGTTTATGTTCTTCTTTGATTTCCTGGTTGATGTAAACATTCTTTTTTTTTTTTTTTTTTAAAGATTTTATTTATTTATTTGACAAAGACCAGAAGTGGGCAGAGAGGCAGGCAGGGAGAGAGAGAGAGGGAAGCAGGCTCCTGCGAGCAGAGAGCCCGAGGTGGGGCTCGATCCCAGGGCCCTGAGATCACAACCTGAGCCGAAGGCAGAGGCTTTAACCCACTGAGTCACCCAGGCGCCCCTGATGTAAACATTCTTAAGCAGGATGATCTTTAGCTTCCAAGTGCTTAAATTTCTTCCAAATTTTTTCTTATGTTTGACTTCCAGTTGCAAAGCATTATGGTCTGAGAATATGCAGGGAATAATCTCAATCTTTGGTATTGGTTGATACCTGATTTGTGTCCCAGTACGTAGTTAATTCTGGAGAGAGTTCTATGTGTGTTTGAGAAGAATAAGTATTCTGATATTAAGATGAAGTGTCCAGTAGTATATCTATGAGGTCCATCTGGTCCAGTGTGACATTCAAAGCTCTTCTTTCTTTGTTGATTTTCTGCTTAGATGATCTATTGCCGAGAGTGGAGTGTTGAGGTCTCTTATGTAGTGGCTGCTCCCATGTTGGGGGCATAAATATTTACAATTGTTAGATCTTCTTGTTGACTGATGCTTTAAGAATGATATAGTGTCCTTCTGTATCTCTAACTACAGTCTTTAGCTTAAAATCTGATTTTTCTTATAGGGGAATTGCTACCCCAGCTTTCTTTTGAAGTCTGTGGTATGAAAAATGGTTCTCTATCCCTTCACCTTCAGTCTGGAAACACCTTTAGGTTCAAAATGAGTCTCTTGTAGAGAGCATAGGTATGGGTCATGTCTTTTTATCCAGTCTGCAACCCTGTGCCATTTCATGGGAACGTATAGGCCATTCATGTTAAGAGTGATTATTGGAAGATACGATTTTATTGTCATGTTGCCTGTGAAGCTTTTTTCTCTAGATTGCCGCTCTAAATTCCTGTTCTATATCACTGTTGGGTTTTTTCTCCTTTTATAGAACCCCCCCCTTAATATTTCTTATAGGGCTGGCTTTGTAGTCATATATTCTTTCAGTTTCTTGGATGCTCATTTTCTCTCCATCTTTGTCTGTCCATCCAATCTGAATGACAGCCTTGCTGTATAAAATATCCTTGCATTCATGTTCTTCTCATTTAGTACCCTTAATATGTCTTGCCTTTTTGGCTTGCCAGGTCTCTGTGGACAGGTCTGACATTATTCTGATGTTCCGCTCTCTGTACATAAGAAATCTCTTCCCCCTTGCCACTTTCAAGATTGTTTCCTTGGATCTAGGATTTGCAAACTGTACTATTGTATGCTGGGGCATTGGACTCTTCTCATTGATCTTGGGTCCTCTCTGCCTTTTGGACGTGAATGCTTATTTCCTTCCTCAGATTAGGGAAGTTCTCAGATGCAATTTGCTCAAAGATATCTTCTAGATCTCTCTCTCTCTCGCTCCCTCGTTTGCTCTCCACCCCCTCAGAGATCCCAATAATTCTGATATTGGAATGTTTCATTGAATCGCTGATCTCTCTCAGTTTGATTCCATAGCCTTTAACTTGTTTTTCCCATCCTGCCTCAGTTTCCTTCGTTTCTATCATGTTATCCTCTAACTCACTAATTCAATCTTCTTGTTTACCCCGGCAGTCAAACTATCCAGTTTAGACTGCATTTCATTCATAGCATTTTTAAGTTTGGCCTGATTCAATTTCATTTTTGCCCTTAGCGATTCTATATTGTTGTTAATATTTTTCTCAAGTCTAGAGTTCACCTTGTAATTGTTACTCTGAAGTTTATTTCTGACATCTTGGTTATATCCCTATCTATTAGTTCTGTGGCAGAGGCCATATTCTCTGATTCTTTCCTTTGTTGGGGGTTCCTTCTCTTAGTCATTCTGTTGAAGGGTGGTTGAGGGAATGTACAGAGTACAAGTTATTGGCCACAACCCAAGCAAGATGCACCTGCTTTCTAAGGAACTTAGGGTTGTCCACTTCTTGTTCTTCCAGCCTGTCTTCTTGGGGCGGGGCCTGCCACACTGTTACTGGGGCAACCCTGTTTGGGCAGAGTTGCCCTGCCCCCCTGTTGGGGGAGGGAGATGGGCTCAGTGAAAGCTGGTTTGGGGGAAGAGGGGCTTTGGTTCTCTGGTGGCTTTATGCGTCTCTTCTGAGAGTCAGAACAGAAGTGACCATATCCAAACCTTTGTCCCAGAACAATGAGATTGCAGTCTGCTCTTCACTGAGCTCTCCAGGCAACACTGTCTTTCTGTCTGTGCTGCTAAAAACTGCAGCGTCCTGCATCGCAGGCTGCACAGCAGCACTCCCAGCCCTCGCTCCCAGGGGGCGGGGCTCTCTGCTCTTTGTGCTTCTAAAACCGCAAGCTGTGCTCCAGTTCACACATGTACCCCTGTAGCTCCAGGTTTCAGTCTGGTAGGGTGCCCTAAAGTCCTTTCCCTGCGGCTACCAGTCTGTGAGTCTGTGCCCGGTCCCAGTGTGGGAGGCTTTTGCCTTCCTGGTTCAAGATTATGGAGGTTTCTTCCCCCATCCGTTTATCTTCAGGTATCTGCCTGCAGAATCACGACTTCCCACTTCATACCTCGAGACCATCCACTGCAGATACGCTGTTTGTAGAGATCCAGATATATCTTCTTATATCTGAGGCTGTTTTCTTGGATGTTCAGAATGATCTGGTAGATAGCCAGCTCAATTCAGGAGACCGGTTGAAATAGGGTTCCCTACTCCACCATCTTTTAAAAAATTATTCTGATTTAAAGAGGCCTGCTGAAAAAGAGTGTATACTGTATGGTATTATGTATTCATAATTATTCTGATTTAAAGAGACCTGCTGAAAAAGAGTGTATACTCTATGGTATTATGTATTTAAGTTGTAGAAACATTGAAAAAATTGGTTGGTGCTATATTCATGGAGAGTCATGCATCCTTCTGCTTCCTATTTATAAATTAGAGGAGGACAGTGAGGCATTGTGACAACCTTCAAGACAGTTTATCACTCACAATCTGTTCCAGTACAGATTATAAGAGATTTTAAATCCTATCTCATACAGAAACAAGGCCTTCATACTTTAGAAAACTGGTCACTGAAAGAAGAGCTGCGAGACCTGTCATGGAAATGGTAACATATAATCTCAGTCAACTCATGGTTCAAAAAAAATGTCTGTCCCTCTGGGGTTTTCCTTTAGAAGAAGAGTGACTAGGGCAGCACTTAATGTGACATAGTCATCTCCGAAGCGGAATTGTCCAGTATCTGTTTTGCTCCAATGGGAACCACCTTCTCTTCCTGGAAAGGGAATCTTCACAAACCCCCACGGCCCATTCAGGCATCTCACCCACCTGGACCTCCCAGGAATGCGCACAAGAATCAAGTCTTTCAGAACACGGGACTGGATAAACTATAAGTCGCTCTGGATTTGAATGAACTCTCTGCTTTTTTCTTCACAGTTGTCAAAGTTTTTTCTGGGTTTTGGTGTTTGTTGTTGTTGTTTATCCTCAGAGAGAAGCAGATTAGGATGTGCTGTTTTGGGATCCAGAGTAACTTCTTTCAGTCCTTGTATCACTTTTAGGAGATCTGAATACCATGGAGGAAGACTGCATCCTTCTCTCCTTAACTGGAAAGGATGGAGAGCATGGGCCTCAGGCTCCCCTGTTGCAGATGCCCTTGACATCCATCAGCAGTTTCACTTCTGACGTCACACCGTTTTCTGTCACCTTCTCTGGTAGATCGTTGAGTATGGAAATGATATCTCAACGTGTTGTTATGTTTGTGTTAAGTTTCTACTGAATGTCCTTCTCTTCATCTGTGAAGCTTGAGCAAACTGTGTAGGGGAGGAAAAAGAATTTTCCCTCTACCCTTCTGAGTTCTTAGTAAGGACCCCTGCAATAAGAGACAAATTAACAAGAAAAAAAACTTTATTCATATCTATAAATCATGTATGCGGGAGATACCCACGGAGAAATGAGTAGCTTCCAAGAGTGACTTAGAGCTCAGACTGAACCACTATCTCAGTAAAGACAGGAGAGGAAAGATGGAGGCCTCGTAGAGGAGAGTCAATGGTTTTTACGAAAGATGTGTGGGCCCCTTAGAAAAATAGGTGGGAGGTATGGTAGCTTGTGACAGAGTGTGTCTGGGTGTGATGTCAACTTCTCGTCTTTATACAACTGTGATCACAGGCAGTCTTCCCTGGGTGATGAAACCCTTGGGGAGGGGATTTATGGTAATCGAGCTCCTTTGGGTGGAACCCAGTCTATATTTAGGCAGATAAGGGGAGTTCAGAGAAAGCTTCTCCCTGCATTTGCTATTTTTCAAGTGCCTACAGCTCAAAATAATATATCAAAGCTGTGTATTTTGGGTGGCAAGTCCTGAGTTCCTACTGTCATATTTTGGAGTGGCATATTCTGTTGCCCTGTATCTGACTCTTGCTCATGTATAACAAACTGGTTCAGATGCTGAAATTCAGTAACTTCTGTCTCTGGTTTTCCACCTGTCTCTCAGTTCTAGTGGCTGTCTCTCTTGCGCAGTTACACCAGCTTCTGAACGTCTGCCACTTGCTTCTTCTTCAGGGGGTCAACATAACTGCTGAGGCTTTTCCTATGATGAGAGGCAGGACCTCATGTGGTGGCCCTGGTGATCAGGGCACTGAGTGCAAGGGGACAAACACCCCTAGGTCCCCCTCACAGAAAAGACCCAGGGCTTGATTGCATTTCTACATAAGCATGTTTATTCCTGCCCCTGCCTCTTACTTCTGGTGTTGTAGAGAAGCCTGGAAATTTCCATTATCCTTCCAGCTGAGTGTTGCTTTTGGGCCGCTCTTAGCATGGGGGCGGGGGTAGGCAGGTCAAGGGAACATGTCCTGTAGATAGACACAGGACTGCTGGATGCAGTAGCAACGGACGTTGTGGCCATTCCTGATGGTGATGGGATCGCTTGGGTAATTCTGACAAAGTGGTTGTCTTCTGCCTGGAGTCCCACTACGGTTACTGTGGCCAACACTGGGACAGAGATGGGTTTTCTCCAAAGAGGTTGGGCTCTGTAGGTCCTTTCTAGTGAGAAGTGGATATGCCCCCAGATTTGACATACTTGGTCAAAGGATATTTTAAGGTCAGAGGACCTTATAATTAGAAATTCCAAGCCCCAGTGTACCTTGTGTATCAGACAACATATCCATGCAGACCTAACTATTTTGAACTTTCTATCTGAAAATATATTAAAATTTACTAAATTTGGGTGTGTTTAGAAAGTCTACTGATACTATTTTTAGCCCAATATATGAATTTCTTATGCCTTGTCATCTAAAATTGGTTTAAAAGATAACCACACTTGTGACTCCCAAAATAACCAATCTGTTATTTTTTCTACATAGTAAAAGATCTTCAAAATATTTCTCTTATGGTCATGGAGTTTTTGAAGGATCTTGTGTGGGCTGGTCACACTCAACTGACTATCAGATACCCGTGTTTTGGCTTTACTGTTAAAGGACCCAGTTCTTTCCCACTATTCAGACTAAGACTCCAAAAAAACAGCTCAACAAGAACATATCTGTGGGGATCTGACAGGCCACTGACATACCTGTCGCTTGAGTTAACGAGAGAAACATTCAGTGGAAGCTGATTGGAATTGTTATGCTTTGTCTTTTAAAGGCATTCTGGAGCCGCTAGAGCAGGGGTTTACAACCTCACCAAGTCCTTGGCTGTGGAATGGGCTAGCAGTGGAGTAAGGATCAACTGTGTTGCCCCTGTAGGTAAACGTTCCATACGAACGCTGTTGACTAATTGTGCTTTTCTGATTCACTTTGTGTTGTCGATGGAGGTATTTGTTCATATGCATGCATACTAGGAAACACAGGCTTTTAAAAATAGGTAAAATTGGAGAGACTTAGGCTTCGATTTACCAATAGACTGTCAAGCAGGTGAAAGGAAGCCAGTGATTCTCAGTCTTGACAGTGTCTTAGAATTATCTAGGAAACATTTAGAAAATATTGAAAGGTAAGCTTGATTCCCTGCTATGGAGTTGAGGTGTTGGTATTTTTAAAAGCCACCTAGGAAATTCAAACGCACAATGAAGATTGAGAACCTCTGCTTTAGAGAACGAATATTTGTCAGATTATGTTGTTATTTCTTGGTGTATCATTAATGCTTCTTTAGGAGAGAGAGAAAAAACTAAGGTGTAATTCAAGTTGAAGACTGATTTGAAGTCAAGAGAAAATGTCTCGGGAACATACTTGAAAACTAGTAAGAGCCAAATCAAAGAATTCCCAAACAATTGAAATTTTATTTATTTATATTGGATTCAATATTTTATCTGTGGTTTTACCATAATGAAAACCCATGAAACCATTGTATTTTCCATGTCTCACATAACCACAGCCCAGGCTTCTGTTACAAGTCAGAGAAGCCTGGTAGAAAACAGAATAGACTCCTCTATCTGCCTTTCACACTTAAGTGCCTCTGTGATCTATTTATTGAATTGTGATTTTAGAGAACACATCTTTTCAGGAAAAATACAGGGCTTTGCTGGTTATTCAGGGAGAAGAGTTCACAAAATGAACATTCATATAATCCACTTGTAATCGTGGTTAACTGTACTTCCTTGATGATATTGAGAAAAATTAATATTAGAAATGTTGACTTTTCTATTAAGCCAGTGTTTTGGTGTTGGTTGATGACTGCCTTGATGTCTTTGTGATTTTAAAATTTAGTGTTATGTACTTCATTTTGTTCTTTTTTTATTCTTAAACATAGGGAGTCATTTATTCCCCGACTGCTGTTGAAAACTATGGTCCGTTGGGAAAAAACTTATTTGAAGGGTTCTTTAAGAGAATCCCAGCTAAGCGAATTGGAGTTCCTGAGGAGGTAATGTATATTTCTAACATTGATTCCAATTGCTTTCTTTTATACTTTGTAATACGGTGACATCTGGTGTCCTTTTTACACAATCTGATAGATGATAGAGGCTGACAGAGATGAGTGGTCCTATTACCACCAGCCCATTTCCTCTACACTTTCTGGCTCTGTGCCTTACACACTCACAGCTCTCTTTATCCAGAACTGAATGCAGTGTGAATGAAGAACAGCCTGGTTTTATGTCATTGCACTTTTCAGCTATGTTATTTTATCACATGGCCTTTGTTGGTATTCGGGACCCTAAGCCAAGTCAGGTGAAGTTCCGTACTTCACCTCCAGAACTATGTGAAGTTCCATACTTGGTTTCTGGAAGGTGACCAGATTTAAGTATATAGAAATCAGTAGCTTTCTTAAAGGCCAGCAGTATCAGTCTTAAAATACAATGGAAAAAGGATATTGTTTCTATAATAATAATAAAAATGGAACTACATGGTATAAACTTAGCTCTAAACAACAAGAAATTTATTCCTAAAGAACAGGAAGAAAGAATAAATAGAAGCATGTCATAATCCTCGATGGAGAGAATCAATTTTATTAAAATCATGGTTCCCTTTTTTTTGATGACAGAGGGTAGCTACACTTCTGCTGAGCGTAGCATAACATAGAGTTGTGAGATACTATGTTATATGCTTGAAACTAATATAATGCCGAGTGTCAACTGTACTTTAATAAAAAAGAATAATAAATAATAAGGTGCCTGGGTGGCTCAGTTGGTTGAGCGACTGCCTTCGGCTCAGGTCATGATCCCGGACTTCCAGGATCGAGTCCCGCATCGGACTCCCAGCTCTTTGGGGAGTCTGCTTCTCCCTCTGATCTTCTCCTCTCTCCTGCTCTCTCTCACTCTTTCTCTCTCAAATAAATAAATAAAATTTTAAAAAATAGTAATAATGAATAATAAAAATAAATAATATCACGTTTCCCTAAACTAATGCATACATTTAATATAGTTTTGGAATTAAACACACTGATTCTAAAGTTCATCTAGAGAAATATTAATGCAAAAGCAGCCAAAAAGTGTTTTGAAAAAGAATAATGCGGGGGATTTGACCTTCCCAATATCAAAACGTATTATAAATATCATATTTATTTAGGGTATCTGGTGCTGACACTGGAACAGAATAAATTTAGTGGAACAGAATGTCCTCCTTTATCAGTCCCATGTGTGTATAAGGACTTTAATAGGATAAAAGTAGCATTTCAAGTCTGCGAGGAAAGGATTGACCATTTAGCATACGTCTTATGGCAATTGGCTGTTTAATTAGAAAGAAATTAGGCCTCTTATCTCATATCACATACAAAATAATTTTCACATATATTGAAGTGCTAAATGTAAAAGCAAAACCGTTAAACTCTTCAAAGAAGAAGGTTTCTAATTTCTAACCTCGCTTTCATTGGCATTTTGATGTCTCTCATTCCAGAAATTTACTAGGCATACCCCCAAAGACCCATATTTACCAACCTTTTTACAGATTGGGATTCTACTGTATGTGTTTTTCTACAACTTGCCTATGGCTATACCATGATATGTTTAATTAGATTCTACTGTTGCATGTTTAGATTCCATTTATATTTCTGATATTGTGGTATTTCTGTAGTGAACATCCCTGAACACAGATGTGCACTCTTGTGTCAGGAGTAACTTTCTAGAATTCTTGAAGTAAAATAGTTTTGCATGTTAAGTTTTGGGAAGATACTGTTAAATCAGACATTTGATGGGCCATTTTAAGCAAGATGTTTGAATTTCTATTCTGAAAACTAAGAGGGGTTTTAAAAGATTTTAATCAAGGAGGTGATATGATTATATTTTTATTTTGGACAGAACACTCCCTTTGTTTATGTGAACTATATTATCTCTATTAACTGTATAGAAATCAAAATTGAGAAGTTTAATATTTATCAGTTCAGTTAAAATAATAGTAATAAAGATATTACGTGTCAATATTTTTAGTAAAAGTTGCTATCCTTTAAAAAGCAAAAGAAAATCCTTTTTTTTTTGCATTTGCTTTACACTTTTCTAACTCTCATTCATGTATGGCTTAACAAAATACAGCTGGATGCTCACATCTGTGTCTGCATTCCATATGTTGCTATATTTTGTTTTGTTTAAAGCATATGAAGAAATCCAATTTCATGTACATGTACAGATGGAAAAGGGAGGAGCATATTAATGGTCTTCTTAGATAATTGTGGATTTTCTTCTTTGATATTTGACAAGTGGCTGTTTCTTAAAGATGGGTTGCAATGTGGATTGACCTGAAACCATGTCCATGAATCTTTTGTACTCTGTTACATTAAAACCCACTAGTGTTTCTTGCACTTTGATTAGCTCTTTCACCCAAACATGGTTTTGTGACATAAGTTATTGTTCTTTTGGGAAAAACTGGTTCACAGAGTTATGGAGATCTTCTAGATGTTGACACATAATCCATTATACAGTATCAAAAGATCATATTTGTGAGGAGTCCAAGATGGTGAGAAGTAGGAGCCCTTCTCATTCTGAACACCTGCGAACTCGAGTAGAGATCTATGAAAAGACTTGCTAGATTCTACAAATAGAAAAGTGAACACTTTCTGCAGGAATGGCAAGACAGAAAAACTCAGCTCCGAAAAGAGAATAAGACTGACCACCAGGAACCTAATCAGTATGGATACAATAAGTAAGATGTCAGAGCTAGAGTTCAAAATAACGATTATACTAATTGGGCTTGAAAAAAGCATAGAAGACACGAGAGGATCCCTTTCTGGAGAAAAAAGGAGTCTAAAATCTAATAAGTCAAAAATAAAAAAGCGCTATTAATGACATGCAATAAAAAATGGAGGCTAAATTTTTTAGGTAGGATAAATGAGGCAGAAGAGAGAATTAGTGATACAGAAGACAAAATGATAGAGAATAAATAAGCTGTGAAAAAGAGAGATCTACAACTACTGGATCACTTGGGGGAGAATTTGAGAGATAAGTGATACCATAAAGGAAAACAATATGAGAATAGTTGGGATCTCAGAAGAAGAGGAAAGGGAGGAGGGTGCAGAAGGTATATTGGAGCAAATTATAGCTGAGAGCTTCCCAAATCTGGGAAAGGAAACACACATTCAAGTCCGGCAGACAAAGGGAAGCCCCCTCAAAATCATAGAAATAGATCAACACCTCAGTATATAACAGTGAATCTCGCACATCTCAGAGACAAAAAATGTCCTGAAAGCAGCCCCGGACAAGAGGTCCATAACCTACAAGGGTAGAAACATTAGATGAGCAGCAGACCTATCCACAGAGAACTGGCAGGCCAGAAAGGATTGGAATGATACATTTAGGGTGCTAAATGAGAAGAACATGCAGTCAAGAATATTTTTTCAACAAGGATGTCATTCAAAATAGAAGGAAAGATAAAAAGCTCCCAGGAAAAACAGAAACTAAAAGAATTTGTGATCACCAAACCAGCCCTGCAAGAAATATTAAAGGGGATCTTTTAAACGTCAAGAGAGCTTAAACGTGACATGGACCAGAAAGGAACAGAATCAATATATAGAAACAGTGACTTTACAGGTAATACAGTAGCACTAAATTGATATATTTCGATGGTTACTCTGTAAATGGGCTAAATGCCCCAATCAAAAGACACAGTGTATCAGATTGGATAAAAAAGCAAGACCCGTCGATATGCTATCAGCAGGAGAGTCATTTTATACCCAAAGACTCCTCCAGATTTAAAGTGAGGGCTGGAAAGTCATTCATTGTGCTAATGAACATCAAAAGAAAGCTGGGGTGGCAATCCTTATATCAGACAAAGTAGAGTTTAAACTGAAGACTGTAATAAAAGATGAGGAAGGATGCTATATTATAATTAAAGGGTCTATCCAACAAGAAGATCTAACAATTGTAAACATTTATGCCCCTACATGGGAGCAGCCAATTATATAAGCCAATTAATAACACAATCAAAGAAACACATCAATAATAATAGTAGGGGATAGCCCCCCCTCACTGTAATGGACAGATATCCAAGCAGAAGATAAACAAGGAAACAAGGCTATGAATGACACACTAAACCAGATGGACCTCACAGATCTATTCAAAACATTCCATCTTAAAGCAACAGAATATACATTCTTCCCAAGTGCTCATGGAACATTCCCCAGACTAGATCACATACTGGATCACAAATCAGGATTCAACGAGTACCGAAGATAGGGGTCATTCCATGCATATTTTCAGACCCAATGCTTTGAAAGTGGAACTTAATCACAAGGGGAAATTTGAAAAGAACTCAAAGACATGGAGGCTAAAGAGCATCCTACTAAAGAATGAATGGGTCAACCAGGAAATTGAAGAAGACTTTAAAAAATCATGGAAACAAATGAAAATGAAAACACAACTGTTCAAAATCTTTGGGATGTAGCAAAGGTAGTTCCAAGAGGGAAGTATATAGCACTACAGGCCTTTCTCAAGAAACAAGAAAGGTCTCAAGTATACAACCTAACCTTACACCTAAATTAGCTGGAGAAACACCAACAAATAAAGCCTAAGCCCAGCAGAAGAGAAATAATAAAGATTATAACAGAAATCAATGAAATAGACTTCAAAGGAACAATAGAACAGATCAACGAAACTAGGAGCTGGTTCTTTGAAAGAATTAATAAGATTGATAAAACCCTGGCCAGACTTATCAAAAAGAAAAATGACCCAAATAAATTAAATCACGAATGAAAGAGGAGAGATCACAGCCAATACCAAGGAAATACAAACAATTATAAGAATATATTATGAACAACTATATGTCAACAAATTAGCCAATCTGGGAGAAATGGATGCATTCCTAGAGACATATAAACTACCAAAACTGAACCAGGAAGAAATAAAAAACCTGAGCAGACCCATAACCGGCAAGGAAATTGAAGCAGTAATCAAAAATCTCTCAACAAACAAGAGCCCAGGGCCAGATGGCTTCTCAGGGGGATTCTACCAAACAGTTAAAGAAGAATTAATACATATTCTTTTGAAGCTGTTTCAAAAAGGTGAGATGGAAGGAACACTTCCAAACTCTTTCTAAGAGGCCAGCATTACGTTGATCCAAAGCCAAACAATGACCCCATCAAAAAGGAGAACTACTGACCAATATCCCTGATGAACATGGATGCAGAAATTCTCACCAAAAGACTAGCCAATAGGATCCAGCAGTACATTAAAAGGATTAGTCACCATGACCAAGTGGGACTTATTCCTGGGCTACAAGGTTGGCTCAACACCCGCAAATCAATGTGATAACACTACATAAATAAAAGAAAGGACTAGAACCATATGATCATGTCAATAGATGCAGAAAAGGCATTTGACAAAAAAATCAGCATTTTTTTTTTTTTTTTGAGTAAAGCATCCTTTCTTGATCAAAACTCTTTACAGTGTAGGGATAGAGGGTACATTCCTCAATATCATAAAAGCCATAAATGAAAAGCCCACAGCAAATATCATTCTCAGTGGGGGAAAATTGAGAGCTTGTCCCCTAAGGTCAGGAACAGGACATGGATGTCCACGCTCACCACTGCTGTTCATCGTAGTACTAAAAGTCCTAGCCTCACCAATCACGCAACAAAAAATAAAAGGCATCAGAATTGACAAAGAAGAAGTCAAACTCTCACTTTTTGCAGATGACATGATAGTCTATGTGGAAAACCCAAAAGACTCCACTCCAAAACTGCTAGAATTCATACAGGAATTCAGTAAAGTGGTAAGATATAAAATCAAAGCACAGGAATCAGTTGCATTTCTGTACACCAACAATGAGACAGAAGAAAGAAGTTAAGGAGTTGATCCCATTTCCAATTGCACCCCAAACTGTCAGATACCTAAGAGTAAACCTAAGTAAAGAGGCAAAGGGTCTGTATTCAGAAAACCATAGAATACTCATGAAAAAAAAATTGAGGAAGACAAGAAGTGGAAAAACGTTCCATGCTCACGGATTAGAAGAACAAATATTGTTAAAATGTCCATGCTACCTAGAGCAAGCTACATAATCAATGGAATCCCTATCAAAATATCATCAACTTTTTTTCACAGAACTTGCACAAATCCTAACATTTGTATGGAATAAAAAAAGACCCCAGATTGCCAAAGGAATGTTGAAAAAGAAAACCGAAGCAGATGGCATCACAATACTGGACTTCAAGCTGTTTTACAAAGCTGTAATCATCAAGACAGTATGGTACTGGCACAAAAACAGACATATAGTTCGGTGGAACAGATTAGAGAACCCGGAAATGGACCTCAACTCTATGGCCAACTCATCTTTGACAAAGCAGGAAAAAAGACAGTCTCTTCAATAAATGGTGCTAGGAAAATTGAGCAACCACATGCACAAGAATGAAACCAGGCCATTTCCTTATACATACACAAAGATAAACTCAAAATGGATAAAAAACCTCAAAGTGAGACGGGAATCCACCAGAATCCTAGAGGAGAACACAGGCAGCAACCTCTTCAACCTCGGCTGCAGCAACATCTTGCTAGACGCATCTTCAAAGGCAAGAGAATAAAAAAGTTCACTCAGAAATGAACTACTGGGACTACATAAAAAGCTTTAGCACAGCGAAGAAAACAACTGACAAAACTAAAAGACAACCGACAGATTTGAGGAAGGTATTTGCAAACTATGTATCAGATAAAGGGCTAGTATCCAAAGTCTATGAAGAACTTATCAAACTCAGCACACACAAAACAGACAATCTTGTCCAAAAATGGGCAGAAGACATGAACAGACACTTCTCCAAAGAAGACATACAAATGGCTAACAGACATAGGAAAAAATGTTCAACGTCGCTAGCCATCTGGGAAATACCAATCAAAACCACAACGAGATACCACCTCACACCAGTCGAAATGGCTAAAATTAACAACTCAGGAAACAGCAGATGTTGGCGAGGTTGTGGAGAAAGGGGAACCCTCTTACACTGTTGGTGGGAACGCAAGCTGGAAGCAGTAGGGAGGTTCCTCAGAAAGTTAGAAACAATACTACCCTATGACCCAGCAATCACACTAGTATGTATTTATCCAAAGGATGCAAACAAAGTGATCCAAATAGGCACATGCATCCCGGTGTTTAAAGCAGCAATGTCCACAATAGTCATAATATGGAGAGAACCCAGATGTCCATAAACAGATGAATGGATAAAGAAATGTGGGGGGTGTCTGTGTGTGTGTGTACATACACAATGGAATATTACTCAGCCATCAAAAAGAATGAAGTCTTGCCATTTGCAATGATGTGGATGGAACTAGAGGGTATTATGCTAAGCAAAATAAGTCAATCAGAGAAAGACAAATATGTGATCTCACTCATATGTAGAAGTTAAGAAACAAAACATTGGATCATAGGGGAACGGAGGGAAATATAAAACAGGACGAAAGCAGAGAGGGAGACAAACCATAAGAAACTCTTAGCCATTTGAAACAAACTGAGGGTTGCTGAAGAGGTGGTGGATGGGGTCACTGGTGATGGGCATTAAGGAAGGCATGTGATATGATGAGTAGTAGGTGTTACATGAGACTGATGTTGATATCACCACTGATCTCTTCAGAAAAATCTTGAAACATTAAGAAACTGTCAAGCTCATGTTCCAAAGTTCTGCTTTTCACTTGCATACTCAGATCTTGTCATTGACAACAAATACAAAAACCAAAGTTGTCTTCCTTTGAAGTGCCATTCTCACTTCCTTTGTTTGTGGGGGGGGGGGGGAAGTCTGCCAAGTACCCCAGTGTGAATAACCATACTGCGGTTCTTTCAGGTAACGTGGATTTCATGAAGTGAGTGACTAGTTCAGTTCGCAGCTGTCAAACTTCCCTACGAAGCAGAGAAGCTTGATGTGCAGTTCCTAGTTCATGACACTAGATAGTAAAAAGGATATTGTTTCCAGTGGTCAAGGTCAATACGACAAGTAATTTTTGCTGCTTCATCTAGCGTTCTAAAGTGAAACGGGCTTTCCCCCCATGTGTACTTGCTGGTGAAGAAGACAGTGACCCCTACCTAGGGTAAGAACCTCTAGTTTCCATTCCTCTAGTTTCCTCATGTTCCTGCTGCCATTTGCACAGAAGCTCCAGCAGTTTTTCCCACCATTGCTCGGCACCAGTACTGCAAATGTCAACACAGGGAGAAAGACAGACAAAGATCTAGTATCATAATGAATGTAGTCTTATCTTTGCAAATCACCTGGAAAGACT